>NW_026000258.1:221582-236891 GCF_001458135.2 Marmota marmota marmota | reverse complement strand
AAAGAAACTATTAGAGCTAATAAATGAATTCAGCAAAGTGGCAGGATATAAAATCAACACGCATAAATCAAAGGCATTCCTGTATATCAGCGACAAATCCCACTTGAATCAAAGTGTGAAATATGATTTGTCAAGAACTATGTAATGTTTTGAACAACCAACAATAAAAATTTAAAAAATAATAATAAAAATAAAAAATAAAAAAAACTAATATGGAAAATGAAATCTGTCAGTGGTGATAAAAACTGTAGTTGAAAGAATTTTCACATTAAGGAAAAGTAAAAGTTTCCATTCATCTCTCGCCTATGATTCATTTCTAGAGTCATTTTCAACCTTATTGACATATTACATTCTGCATATAGCTAATAGCCCTGATTCGCTCTGTGTGCGGAGCATCAATGAGTTGGCATTACAAGATAAGAATGAAACAGTTTTATTCAAAGGTGAAGGGTGATAGGTGAGACAATTTTAGTTTTATTACTTTCAAATGGCTTAATTATGGAAGCAAGAAAGTATTAAAACATCAAAGGATTTTGAAAAAAAAGAAGTGGGTGGGCAAGGCAAAACTTTACTTCTTGCAAAAAGGCATGCTAATATACCTGGCTAGCAAGTGCCGTGGGTGGGCATTCCACCTGCTTATATTTTAAACCTATAGCCCTTCACTCTGATTGGAGGAGTTCAGGGCAATCTACATGATTGGCAAATTTTAGAATTAGGGCAGGCAAAAGAAAGGGCTATTACTGGATCCAATTAAGACTGAATATTAAGATTTTGAAAATGAACCACCAGACTTGATATTTCTCACAAATCCCCCTTTTTCTTTTCATACCTTTTGGCTTCAGTTTCATTGCACCCTTTAGTATGGTCATCTATCCTATATACAAACATTTTGAGGTGAAAATCACCATTGGTAACGAGATTTCTGCTTATTAGTAGTTTAGATAGCCATCCAAGTGATCAAGAGCATTTGGTAAGTTCCTTTCCAGCTTGGTTGAACTGAATAAAGACTGTCTTCTCTACAGGTCTTGATTAAAATCAAGTTGTCAGGCTGGAAGAGATGAATTGCAACTGTAGAAGGGAAGTTTGAGCAGCAGTTTATAATAATCATACCAGAAAAAAAAGAAAAGAAAAGAAACCCAGAAACACAAATGGTCAAGTCCAACTATGTAGGAGGCGAAGGAGACTTGTAGGTCTTACACTAACTTGGAACATACTCATGCATCAGGCATTCCTGTACAAACATCCTTTCTTTATATTGTCCCAGTTTTATTTGCTTTTGTGGGGTATGACACAAATGTACATCTCTAGTTATGTTAAAAAATTATTGCCTTTTGAAAAAAATGCCCATGTAGGATTATGGTTTTGGTTATACTGTCCTACCAGGTACTTAAAATCAAATTGATAGAAATTGACCTTGTTTCTTCCTATCTGTTACTAAGAGTCAGTTCAAATTCCCCAGGGGATCACTCTTGAGAACTTTTGAGAAGCCTCTTAGCTTCTCAAATGCCATATACCAGAATGGGTCAGTCTTACTGATCACATATGCCTTCTTCAGAAGCATTAGGGACATTTCTCTCTCCAATGACTCTCCTCTATAGAATGTGCACTACTGGTTGGCTTCCTATTCCACCGGGGTCCCTTTGATCCCCCTAATTGGGAGGTGATGTGACCATGAGTTGCAAAGCCTTTAGAGAAGTTCTGTTGTTCCCTGGGTTCTAGCTGACCTCAGAGGGCAAGAGCCAAATATTGGCTATTTTTTTTCTTAGCCCTTTAATTTCCTTAATTTTGTTTTGGTTTTAAACATCCAGAAGGCCTCTTACACCCATCTTAAATGGAGGGTAGTAGATTTTAACTTTAATGTTTACAACTTTACAGTTATTTATCACTTTCATTTAACCGGGGTCAGGATTAGTACTGGAAGTCAGCCTTATATTTTGTCTGTCCTATAGTTGAAGGCTTATTTCAAAATTAAGTCAGGTGGTCTTGTTAGAAGAAATACTTGTTCAAAACATTAACAGGCAAAAATCATAAAGTTCTATAAGGAAAATATTAACAAGACCAAAAATTCAGTTTGTATAATAGGTTTGAACCAAGAAACATCATTTCTATAATAGCACTAATACATCTTTGGTATCTATTTTGCCTCCATAAATTTATCAACTCAATCACATGAGTCCCTTTATAAATTTTACTTTTAAAAACACTCTTATAATGTTACCCATCTTTTAAAATTTATTCAAACATTACTTAGTATTGTATTATATTTCTTAGTTATTTTGAGATCACAGTAATCTTTCTTTTTAAAATATTTATTTTTTAGTTGTGCACAATACCTTTATTTTGTTTATTTATTTTTTATGTGGGGCTGAGGATTGAACCCAGGGCCTCGCACATGCTAAGTGAGAGCTCTACCACTGAGCCACAATCCCAGCCCCAAGATCACAGTAATCTTTACAACAAAAATCTATCTTTTGAACACAACTTTAAATAAGCTTAAGTTTAGCCTACTTGGAAACCAGCCTGATGATACTGGTCTTGGAGATCAGGAATGGGACCTTGTTCCCCTGTTGAAGATTAAACACCCAAGAAATGCAGAGGCAAGTATAGAAAGCAAGTTGTTTTTAAAAGAAAGTGATAGAGACAAACATCTCCTAAGGGCGCCAGAGCTTAGTGTCCATGGGAGGGGGTGCATCTTTCTCTTTTATAGAATCCAGAACCCTCCTTTTAATTATTGCTTCTCTTTCTTCTACAGGTTTGTCTGGGAGCAGGAATGCAGAGAGTAATTGTTAGTAATCCAGAGTGCCCAGCAGAGGTTAACAACACATTGTTCTTTCTTTAATAACCGGTCCAAGTCCTCTCTCCATCCCCATCATTTAATACCTACATTGACTGCTTGACCTCTCCCCTGCCTAGGCCAGGTGGGGCTGCAGGAAGAGTTTTTGGCAAAGAAAGAACATGGAGGGTCAGCACTGTGGGCCCATTTTGTACAATTATTCGCTGAACCTCATGTTCCCATTATTTACATCTGTCTGTTCAATTACACTAACATGGAGTAGGATGAGAGGTAGACATCTCAGGTAAGGTGGGGCTCTTGATAATACAAGATTATATCTGAAACATGGATCAAACAAAAACTGAGAGCTCTTAACTTTCTTTTTGTGGAAAAAAAATTTAAAAATCTTTATTTTTTAGTTTTAGGTGGACACAATATCTTTATTTTATTTTTATGTGGTGCCGAGAATCAAACCCAGTGCCTCACGCATGCTAGGCGAGCGTGCTACCCACTTGAGCCACATCCCCAGCCCTTTGTGGAAAATTTTTAAAAAGTGCCAAAATGTTTCCATCTTACATGTTGTTAACATTTAAATAAACTAGGCTTTCCTTATTACCTTCCAAACATACATTTAAATTTTAATCCCAGTGAAAGAGTAACACAAAATTTTATATAACACTTATTGATTATGGGTTTTTTAATCCATTTACAAAATATTAATAACAAAAATAAATCCCCCAACAAAATTTGTTATTTCTATACAAGTCTGAAAGAGACTACTGTTACAGACAATTTTAGTTTGGAGAACACCAGCTTAGTAAAATGCTCCCTTAAGCTTTACATGTTTGCCTGGTGCAGTGGCACATGCCTGTAATCCCAGAGGCTCATGAGGCTGGGACAAGAAGATCATGAGTTGAAAATCAGCCTCAGCAACTTAGCATGAAGTGGCACCTCCTATCTCCACAGAAAAGTCTTAACTTGGCTTCTTCAGAAATCTTCACCATGGCTGATTTTAGGACTGTCAGTAAAAGATTCTCTGCAAAAGAGTTCAATGTAGATAAACTTCCTATTTCCGTGTCGCCCTGTTTTACTTGGCCACTGGCTGGGAAGAAATCAACACTCCAGGACTGGACACCTCCTTACTAGTTTTTCACAAATGCATCTAGTATGGTAATTTGTAGAAAGGTGTAAACAAGGCCTCTGGCATTGAGCTGGGCTTCACAGAGATGTCTACATTTCTATGATAAGAGAAGTTACCAATTGGGCTCTATGGTAACAGCTGGCAGGGGGAGGAAAGAAAGGAGAGAAGAAGCTCTCCCCTTCTCAGTTGTTGTCCTTGAAGGGTTAACTTGCCCAGAAAGGTGAAATAAAAAGCTGATTTTATGTGAACTTCTGCAGACTGTGAACTTCTGGAGCCCCTGCCCTTATATGCTGGGTATAAAATTCTAAAACTACCTGAACTCAGGGTTCAGGGGATTGATCACAGTAAGAGCCATGCCCTCAGAACCTGGCTGCAGCCAAGTAAAACTGTTTCTTGCTATTTTCAGTGCCTTGTATGTCCCTACAAAAAGGAAGGCACTAAGTAACTCAGTGTCTCTAAATAAAATACAAAAAATGGGCTGGGGATGTGGCTCAGTGGTTGAGTGCCCCTGAATTCAATCCCCGGTACAAAAATAAATAAATAAATAATTCATATTAATTTTTAAAAAGTTTTATATTTTACTTCAATGGTATCAATACATTAAATACATACGTAACACATACAAATACACACAAAGAAACCAGTAATAGCATCACAATTACATTTATGTTCTTATATTAACCAAGTTTAATTATTAAAGAGAAGAGTGTAGGATTCACCGAAGTTGTACAAACCCTAATTCCTTTCAGACTTAGCTTCCCCAAGTAATAAAACCTAACAGACACAGATTTCTTAATAGATAAGAGCATATCAATGCTCAGAATTTGTTTCCTGTCAGTACATTAATATTTAAATGACTTTAACTGACAGTGCTACTTACAGCCAATTTGATCACAAGATTGAGATTTACCTTCCCTATACTTCTGCAGCTTAGACATTCTACAACTTTTTTACATCCTTATTTTTGTCCTCTTTCACCATGGACTTTAGAACAAGAATATCATTTTATTATTCAAAAATAATTTGTCATCCAGAAACATTTCTTTTAACTTCTAATTTTTTATTAAAATATATTTGTATTGAAGTGGCATATTGAGAGCCACAGCCAAAGCGGCCCCAGCAAACTTCCAGCTGATTGGCTCCTCTGTGGTGATGCTCATTGGGCTGTTTCCCGCCCTTTAAGACCACGGAGCTGTTCATTGGGGGACTCTTTTGGCTCCGCCCACGTGACCCAGCCAATCGGCCTCAAGAGCAGGAGGAGTGGGGGTTGAGAGGCTCACCAGAAGCCAGTTGTGGCAGTTGGGCTCTGAGGGAATTCCTGGAGAGCTCCTGTGGTGCGGTGTGCATTCTAAAAATAAAGTTTGTTCCTGCTTGACAAGTGGCTCTTGAATTGTGCCCAGCCAGATTGCGGCATTTGGCAGCCCGCACGGGGAACACGACTGAGGGTAAGTGATAAGGTAAACTACTCGTCCCTGAGGGCAGGGTGAGAGGATGGGTAGCCATTTTAAGATTCTTTCGTTTTGTTTCACTTTTGTTTTAAGTTGCCTGTCCCTGGAGATGGGTGAGACGGAAGAAAAACCAATCACATCTGAGGAAAAACTATTTGTGTCTGAGGAACAGATAGGGCGAAAGGATGGATGTACATTTCAGGAGGATAGAAAGGCTGTCATAATGAATTTTTGTTCCATTTTTGTTTCATTTTGTCTCGGTTTTGTTTTGCATTATCTTAGTGAAGGGTATCTTTGTCACGGAAATATGGAATTAAAAATTAGTAAAAAACAAACTGAGAAAACTTTAAGTAAATTGTTAGAGGAAGGAGGCACCCCAGTAATATCAAGAACAATTAGGGCATACGTTGAAGATTTTAAAAGGATAGAAAAGGAAAGCCCAGGAACTCTGCCAGTTGACAAATTACTGTTATGGACGTTGGTACAATTTTGTTTACTTAGTCAAGGAGAAGACATTTTAGATCAAGTAAAAGAGGAGGCCTCTCGAGATAGTCAGAAAGCGGAAGAAAGTTTAGAGCAGAAAAAGCCATCAGGGGAAAAGTTACAACAGGAAACTGCTACTAACACCTTTCTATCACCGGAGGGCTTAAGTGTCCAACCAACAGCGCCACCTCCATATGCTGGGAGGCCCCCAACCCCAGTAGTTGATAGATGGGATCCTGAGACAGGACATCAAAGATTAGCATGCCCTGTATTTGAGCAGGCAGGAGGGCAGCGAATTCACCATGCTTTAGATTTCAAAACAGTGAAGCAGCTAAAAGAGGCTGTAACAACCTATGGTCCTCAAGCACCCTTCACTGTAAGCATGGTTGAATCCATTACCAACTTGAACATGATGCCAGCAGATTGGACTAGTATGTGAAAAGCTGTGCTAAATGGAGGACGTTACCTGTTAAGGAGTGTTGCCAATGAGGAATTTTGCACGGAGACGGCTAGGTGAAATGCAGCAGCCGGTTATCCTCAGAGAAATCTAGATATGTTATTAGGAAAGGGACCTTATGAGGGTCAGTAGCAACAAATTGCATACGATCCTGCCATATACTCACAAATTGCTGTAGATGTGGATAGGGCATGGAAGACGTTACAAGAACATGGAGATTTACAAGGTCAATTATCTAAGGTAATACAAGGAGCTAATGAACCTTAAGCTAAATTTGTAGATAGGCTTATTCAAACAGCTACCAGAGTTTTTGGGGAAACAGAACAAGCAAGGCCATTAATTAAACAGCTAGCCTATGAACAGCAAACAGATGGTGCAAGGAGGCCATTAGATCATGGAAACATGGAGATTTAAACACATATATTAAATTATGTAGAGACATTAATGAACAAGGGCAAGTCTTGGCAGCTGCAGTAAAACAGGCTTTAGATGCCAGGCCAAAAACCTGCTACAATTGTGAAGAAACAGGACATTTTAAAAGGAATTATCCCATAGGAGGAGGATTTAACAATACTATTTACCAAAGGGGTAGAATACCGGGTATTTGTGCATGATGCCGTAGAGGGAGACATTGGGCTAATGAATGCCATTCTCAAACCACCATAGAGGGTACTCTGTTATCAAAAAACGGACAAGGACCAGGTGTCTATCCACGATATAGTGGAGAAAGGCATCGGGCTCCATTGCCAAAAAAAGGACAGGGGGGCCCAATGCTCCGGGGCCCATGACCACAAATATACGGGGCACTGGAGGAACCCAGCAACACCATCAGGGTAGTGCCCAGGACACATTATCCATTAGATCCCTCACTAGACAAACCAGAGGAAGCGTAGGATTGGACATCTGTGCCTCTGCCAGAGCAGTACTAACTCCAGAGATGGGAGTTCAAATCATTCCCACAGGGTTAAAAGGGCCTCTTCCCCAAGGAACAGTAGGCTTATTATTGGGATGCAGTTCTTCTACTCTAAAAGAACTTATGATAAGTCCTGGGGTAATTGATCCCGATTATGAAGGTGAAATAAAAATTATAGCCAGTTCTCCAAGGGGTATATCAGTAATTTCACCATGAGATAGAATAGCACAGTTATTAATAATACCCAGCCTACACGATAAATTTTCCAGTCGTACTGTAGAAAGAGATTCCAGGGGATTAGGCTCCACAGGTGTAGATTGGGCTATGCTTTCTTTAAATTTAGATTCTCGCCCCATGCTAAAACTAAATATTCAAGGACATGAATTTAATGGGCTACTGGATACAGGTGCAGACCTTAGCATCATCTCTCGTCAAGAATGGCCAAAACATTGGCCATTACAACAAGCCACTCAAACGCTTCGAGGCCTAGGAGTGGCGACTAATCCCCATAGAAGTGCAATGGTATTAGATTGGAAGGATCCTGAAGGATGTGAAGGAACTATACAGCCATATGTATTGGATCATCTTCCCGTAAATTTATGGGGACGAGATGTCCTAGATCAATTAGGTTTGACATTAACAAATAACATCAACCAAAATGCACCCACTATTATGACTAGACAAGGTTTTAGGAAAGGAAAAAGATTAGAAAAACAAGAACAAGGTATAGCAGCACCAATACAAATAGATCAAGGAACAGACAGACATGGGTTGGATTTTCAGAAAGGGCCACTGAGACAATAAAAATTACTTGGAAATCAGAAAGACCAGTATGGGTTCCTCAGTGGCCCCTGACTAAAGAAAAGATACAAGCAGCCCATGACCTGGTCAAACAACAATTAGCAGAAGGACATATACAACCTTCTGTATCTCCCCATAATACTCCCATTTTTGTCATCAAAAAGAAATCTGGTAAATGGAGATTATTGCAAGATTTAAGAGCCATTAATAATGAGATGGTTATTATGGGACCTGCTCAATCAGGGATTCCTCAATTGTCTGCTTTGCCAAAAACCTGGTATGTTTTAGTTATAGATATTAAAGATTGTTTTTTTTCAATTCCAATTCATCCTGAGGATAGTCCACGTTTTGCATTTACTATCCCTGCACTGAATCATGAAGGTCCTGATCAGAGATATGAATGGAAAGTACTCCCTCAAGGGATGGCTAACAGCCCAACTATGTGTCAAATTTATGTTAACAAAGTAATCCAGCCACTTAGAAATCAAAATCCTGAACTACAAATATTTCACTATATGGATGATGTATTATTAGCACACAAAGATAAAAACACATTGCTAGAATGTTATGCCACACTTACAAACTTATTAAAAAATTATAATCTAGAGATAGCAATAGATAAAGTACAATTAAATTTTCCAATTAATTATTTAGGAGTTCTATTATCCTCAACCATGGTCCGTCCACCAAAAATTCAAATACGAGTAGATCAACTCAAATCACTTAATGACTTTCAAAAGTTATTAGGAGACATAAATTGGATAAGGCCTTATTTAGGTATACCAACAGGAGAGTTGGGACCTTTATTTGATATCCTAAAAGGTCCATCAGATCCAAATTCACCCCGAATGTTAACGCCTGAAGCAAGAAAGGCATTAAAAATCATTGAAACATATATGGAAAATATGCATTTGGATAGAATTGATATAAGTTTGCCTTTATTATTTATTGTACTACCAACAAAAAATATTCCTACAGGAGTATTTTGGCAAGAAGGTCCATTATTATGGATACATTTATCTTATTCTCCTAACACTATTCTTACTAGGTATCCTGAGGCTGTAGGACAATTAATACTCAAAGGAATAAAAGCAGCAAAGGGAGTGTTTGGAATTTCTCCCAATAAAATTATTACTCCATATACTATGAATCAAATTGATGAGTTAGCTAATGAGTTAAATACTTGGGCAATAATCATGTGCAAATCTAATGTTTCATTTGATAACCACTTACCATCTAATCCTTTATTGTCTTTTTGGTCATTGCATCCTGTAATTTTTCCAAAAATGACAAGAAAAACACCTATCATGAATGCTCCAAATATATTCACTGATGGGTCAAATAATGGTACAGCAGCAGTAGTTACCCCTGATCAAACTTTTACATTTTTAGTACCCAAACAATCAGCTCAAAAGGTAGAGCTTAATGCAGTTTTACAAGCTTTTGTGATGTTTAAAGATTCTGTATTTAATTTATTTTCTGATAGTCAGTATGTAGTTAATGCTATAGTATCTCTTGAAGATGCTGGTAGGATTTCCCCTTCTTCTACTGTTTTCTCTTTGCTTTCCACTATACAAAGTCTAATCTGGGACAGAAAAGATCCATTCTTTATAGGACATATCAGGGCACATACAGGATTGCCTGGAGCCCTTAGTTTGGGCAATGATTTAGCAGATAAAACTACACATGACATACATATTTTCTCTACACTAGAAGAAGCTATAAATTTTCATAAAAAGTTCCATGTCAATGCTAATACTTTACAAAAGCGTTTTAAAATAACTAAGGAACAAGCTAGACAAATAATAAAACAATGTCAAAATTGTGTGACCTTTTTACCACAAGTTAATCTTGGAGTCAATCCTAGAGGATTGATACCTAACCATATTTGGCAGATGGACGTCACACACTTGCCAGAATTTGGAAAATTAAAATATTTGCATGTTACAGTTGATACTTCTTCTGGATTTTTGATGGGCTCCCTTCATGCCGGAGAAAAAACTAAAGATGTTATAGCTCATTGCTTACAAAATTTTGCCACTGTGGGTGTTCCAAAACAGTTAAAAACAGATAATGCCCCTGGTTATACTTCTACCTCTTTTAAACAATTTTGCTCAACATTTGGCATTACTCATATAACAGGAATCCCATACAATCCACAGGGACAAGGCATAGTTGAAAGAGCTCATCAAACTATTAAAATGTACTTATTAAAGCAAAAAGAAGGAATTGGGAAGGGGTATATATTCCCCAAAGATAAACTTAAAATAACCCTTTTTACTCTAAACTTTTTAAATTTGGATTCATCAGGACTTAGTGCTGCGGAAAGGCATATGTGTCCAAAAAATGTACATAAGCCCAAGGTACTTTGGAAGGATATTCTAACAGGACAATGGAAAGGTCCTGACCCAGTAATTGTCTGGAGTCGGGGGTCTGTTTGTGTGTTTCCACAGGGAGAACAGCAGCCGATTTGGATTCCAGAGAGATTAACCAAGGTCCTGACCCAGTGATTGTCTGGAGTCGGGGGTCTGTTTATGTGTTTCCACAGGGAGAACAGCAGCCGATTTGGATTCCAGAAAGATTAACTAAAGCGATTTCTACAGACCAAAAAGAAGATGATTTGGCTCAAATCCATAACAACTTACATCTGCCACAGTGGTTCTTCCACACCTGGAGGCTAATGAAACCAGGATGCTTTTTTTCAATATCTATTTTATTATTGCCCTTTCCCACATCATGAATTTCTATTTTGTTTTTTGAGCTCATACAGACCTAGGTTAATGTTTTGTTGATCAGTTCTATTTTTTGACTATAGAGTTTTTAAACATTGCAATGGAGATTTCACCTGTAAAATGTTACAAGGCCTTTACTATTATGTTATGTTTTGTATGTATTATATTATGTGTACACACTTTTGTTTTGTGTTGTATATTTGTATGTATGGATGTCCATATATCATATATGATGAGTGCTCATGAAAAAATTGATCCAAATATTTTTTTTTTCTTATTCACATGATTTAAATGGTTTAATTTAAATTGGGTAAACAGGTGTTGAGGATTGTTTTAATATGTGAACAAAAAAGGAGGTTAACATCTGTTTGTTTACTTTCACCTTTTCTTTTCATTATATTTAATAATTGTATTCAGGATAATGTAAATTGTTCAGAAAATTGCTTTCTTGTAGTGCCTGCTGGAATGTTACATAATTTTTTCTTTAGCCACCATTGCCAGAATTCCTATCTTCATCCCAGTGCTGATAAAGTCAAAGATAAAACCAAACTACAGCTTCTGCAATAGCTATCACTGAACTGCTTGCAGAACTTGCCTTGACTATGTATCACTTGTATGCATTGTGAACTATCTGTTGGTGCAGCAACTTGTGGTAGTGCCAGGGTATTTTTGCTGATGGTGTCATCAGTGGTACAATTTTTCCAAAAGGACCCATCAATTGGCTTGGTGTATCCTCCTCCCTTCTGCTTGTGATTGTCGTTCAGCTAAAATTTGGGGGCCAACAGAGGTGAGGCAAAGAACCTCATCCCCCAACTGGTACAAAGGCCTATCCACAGGTGTGGCTATTTGCTGGACCAGTAGTCGATGACGGGTAAGATCCAATTGCAATGGTACCAACCTAAGAGAGGAGGCTGACGCCTTGAGGTCAGCTCATCTGATGACTGGTAAGAACCATAGTATTGGACAACCTAAAGCAGGCACGGTCCCTAAGCCACATGCTTGTTGTTTAATTAAACAGAGAGGGGGAGATTTTGAGAGCCACAGCCAAAGCAGCCCCAGGAAAATTCCAGACTATTGGCTCACAGTAGCCCTAGCAAACTTCCAGCTGATTGGCTCCTCTGCGGTAATGCTCATTGGGCTGTTTCCCCGCCCTTTCAGACCATGGAGCTGCTCATTGTGGGACACTTTCAGCTCCACCCATGCGACCCACCCAATCGGCCTCAAGAGCGGGAAGAGTGGGGGTTGAGAGGCTCACTGGAAGCCTGTGGTGGCAGTTGGGCTCTGAGGGAATTCCTGGAGAGCTCATGTGGTGCAGCATGCATTCTAAAAATAAAGTTCATTCTTACTTGACAAGTGGCTTGTGAATTGTGCCCAGCCAGACTGTGGCAGTGGCACCCCCTTTTTTTCCTACATAAAAGCCCTCTTCATCATGACTGATATTAAGACTGTCAGCAAAAGAGTCTCTGCGAAAGAGTCCAATGTAGATAAACTTCCTATTTTTGTGTCACCCTGTTTTACTTGGCCACTGGCCGAGAAGATACCAGCACTCCAGGTGCTGGACACCCCCTTACTAGTTTTTCACAAACATATCCAGTATAGTACTTTGAAGAAATGTGCAAACAAGGCCTCTGGCCTTGAGCTGAGGTGTCTACATTTTTAGGATAAGTTACAAATGGGCTCCATGGTAACAGCTGGCAGGTGGAGGAAAGAAAGGGGAGAAGAAGCTCTCCCCTTCTCAGGTGTTGTCCTTAAAGAGTTAACTTGCCCAGAACAGTGAAAGAAAAAGCTGCTTTTTTGTTAACTTCTGCAGATTGTGAACTTCTGAACCCCTCCCCTTACATGCTGGGTATAAAACTCTGAAATTCCCTGAACTCGGGGTTCAGGGGATTAATTGATAAGCTGTGCCCTCTGAACCTGGCTGCAGCCAAATAAAACTGTTTCCTGCTATCTCCAGTGCCTTGCCTCATTTGTCCTTACAACATTTTTGGCGACCCAGATGGGACCGAGGAGGTAAGGAAGGATATTCTGCCTCTCTTGTCTCTGGGGACCAGCTTCCCTGGTCCCCTTGGCGCACCCAGGCCATTCTTGGCCTGAAGGAGAATCGACTCACCCAGCACCCTGGGGCTGCCACCCTGGAGCACAAGGGAACCCACAGGCAGCAGGAACCAGAATTAGGGTTTTGGAGCACCACCCAGCTGAACAGGTAGGACCCGGGTCCATTTGGTTTTGTAGCCCACCTGACTTCCCCTTTCTAAGCCTAAGCAGTTGGAAGAGAGGCTTGATCAACCTCTGTTGGGTCCCGAGTACCCTCCAAAGTGGTTGGAGCTGAAACGGACCCGGGGAGACGCCCGAGTAGTCTCTGTTCGGGGTCAGCGAGCAGAGGGGAAACCGTGACTCCCTTTTCTGTTTGGTTTGGAATTGTTGGAATTTGGGCGGTATAGAAATTCTGTCCTGGCCAGGTCTGTGTGAAAGTGTGTGAATGAGACAGACAAAGGGAAGGGTTCCGACCCAACCCAAGGGCCGAAGCGAGTGCAGAGTCCTGATCCGCGGCTCCGTGGCATCTCATACAGTCTATGGCGGAATTTTACCAACCAACTTCTAGGTGAAAGCTCTAGGTCAGGGGTTGATACCGACCCGCAAGGCTAAGAGGGCCCTAAGTCCCCGTGAGGGGAGCGGCCAGAGATGGATGAAGCGAGTCTTGTCCTAAGTGTGTTTTGTTCTAAGTGTGCAACACCGATGCAGGGTGGAACATGGGAGGCACACAAAGGAAACTGAGCCTTCTGAAATGTGTGTTAGAAACCTTTAGGAAGGTTTTCCTGGTAACTGTGGGGTGAAATTCACTCCACAAAGGTTGCATACTCTGTGAATTAGAGTGGCCCACCCAAGATGTGGGCTGACCACCAGAAGGATCTTTAGATGAGAGAGTCATTGCTTAAGTCCTTTTGATTGTTGTTGGAACTCCTGAACCAATTCTCTTATATTGATTGCTGGCAAGAGATAGTACAGAAACAGCCCCCTTGGTTGAGAGCCTGTCTAGATGGACAGTCCAGTCTGATGTTAGCCAGGAGCATAGTGGTCTCTAGGACCCAGCGGAAAGCAGCTAAACAGAAAACCTGACTAGGAAAGACAGGAAGGGAAACAGTTTTCCCCGTGAGCCAGAAGAGGACCCAAGACATTATGTGCCGCTCTACCTGAATTTGCCAAGACCACTGGGACAACAGACTGTCCCCTCACCCCCCTTGTCCCCAGAGGCAACAAATGATGGCCCCCCATACTGGCTACTCCTTCCTCTTTGATGTCCTCAGAGCCAAAGGCTCCCTAGGACCAAATACTCTTTCACCTCCAAAGATGAAGGTGGGAGATTTGTCCCAAAACCAGAGCCACAACTCAGATGAGAATACTCCAGATCCCCTACAAGGGACTAAAGGACCTGCCCATGTTGACCAGAATGGAAATGTCTGAGGGCTACAAGGCAGTTTTGTGTGCCAGCCTTTCTCCACCATTGTGCTCATAAGCTGGAAAAATTATACTTCCTCCTACACGGAGAAACTCTGGGCCATGACTGATCTGATGCAGCCCATTATCCAGACCTAGGGTGGGACCTCAACAAAGAAGAAGGTCTAAAGATAAACAGATGTCAAGAGGCCCTCAGTGAAAGTCTAAAAAAATGAGAGAGAGAGAAAAAAAAAGAGAACAAAACACACTGTCTGTGCCTAAGAGTTAGAAGGAATTGGAGCCAGCCCTGAGCCCCACCCTAAGTCAAGCGCATCTGCAGACAAACAGAGCCGAGCTAAGCCTCCTGCTGCTCCAGCATCTCCCTCTGGCACCCTTGATAGCCCTGAACATTTCTCTTGGCCCCACATCTGCCTAAGGCCCCTCTGCCCTATGAAACTGGCAGCAATGATCAAGAGATGTGCCCAACTGATTCAGAGCTGAATGTCTGGGCCACTGCCAGTGCCACCCCTCTCCCTGCCCAGAGGTGCCCTGGGGAGGTGGGGCACCATGCAAACATTGCCGCAATGCAAGTTTGTCAATAAAGAAATGCACAGGCACAAGCAACAGGTGATCAATGCAGCCTTTGTGGGATAGGATCAGAGAGCCATTTGCCAAAAATTACAATCCTAGAGGACTTTACTGAGAAGTGTGCCAGTGAGCTGATTAAGGTGGCCACTGCCGCAGTCTGGCTGGGCACAATCAGGAGCCACTTGTCAAAAGAAACTAACTTTATTTTTAGAACCACACACGCCAAACAAAACAGCCTCTCAGGAAAAACCCTCAGAGCCTCAACTGCCACCACCGGCTTTCCACAAGCCTCTCTCTCCCACACAAGCTTCTCTCCACCTCCCACAATACTCCTGCTCTTGAGGCCGATTGGCTGGGTCACGTGGGCGGAGCCAAAAAAGTCCCCCAATGAGCAGCTCCGTGGTCTGAAAGGGCAGGGAAACAGCCCAATGAGCATCACCGCAGAGGAGCCAATCAGCTAGATGTTGCTGGGGCCGCTGTGAGCCAATCATCAGCCGGCAGCTGGAAGTTTGCTGGGGCCCCTTCGGCTGTGGCTCTC
>NW_026000258.1:217191-219090 GCF_001458135.2 Marmota marmota marmota | reverse complement strand
TTAAGATAATCGTGTTTAGGGCGTTCCCAGTTTAGGTTCCAGGTTTAAGGTTTAAGATTATTCCTGCTGGGAATAGGGCGTATCCTGCTGCCTGAGTTCCCCTTGAGTTCTCACGGGATTCAGAGTATATCTTGGGAGACAGAAGCCCAGTGGAGGTGAATTTGGGCAGAGAGGTGGATTTGGGCAGAGAACGTGGATTTCCCCAGAACGTGTTTGTATACGGCTGGTGTGAGTTCGGGAATAAAGAGTTGCTGTTTGAATCTACAAGCTGTGTGGTGGCTCGTGATTTTGTGCCCAGCCAGACTGCGGCAGTTCATAACCTTTAGCCATTAGGGAAATACAAATCAAAACTGCACTGAGATTTTATCTGATCCCAATCAGGATGGTGATTATCAAGAATAGAAATAACTATGAATGCTGATGAGGATCCAGGGAAAAAGAAACCCATATGCAACTGTTGGAAAAATGTAAATTACTACAGCCACCATGAATACCAGTATAAAGATTCCTCAGAAAACTAAAAATGGAAATATCATACAATATACTTATACCACCCTTCAGTATTTATCCAAAAAAAGTAAAGACAGCATAATTTAGAGATATGTGTAGTATATGTTTATTGCAGCACTAGCCACAATAGCTTAGTTATGGGATCATCCTAGGTGTCCATCAACAGATGAATGGAGAAATAATGTGTGGTGTGTATACACAATAGAGTTTTATTTGGCCTTAAAGAAAAATGAAATTATGATATTTGCTGACAAACAAAAGGAATCTGAGAGCATATAGTAGGGGGAATGAGCCAAACTCAGAAAATCAAGGGTTCTATGATTTTCTATCATGGATAGAAACTGGAGAGGGTAAAGAGAAAGAAACCTGGGTGGGCTAGTCCCATGAAAATTGAAGGGAAAGGCACTAGGGGTACAGTGAAGGGATAGGGAAAATACTGGGGAACCATATCGACCAAGTTTTATTGTTATATCATGTACATGTACCAATATATAACAATGAATCCCACTGTTATGTATAATTTTAATGCACCAAAAAAGTTTTAAAAACTGATAAGTTGAAGTGCTGGAATAACTAATGTTTTAATAGTTTGCTATCCCTAGTTCTTTAATCAAGCTCTATCTCACAATTGATCACAAACTGCCATGCCCTACATTTTTTCTAACATTTTTCAATTTTAATTTGTTACATATGATAATAGAATGCATTACAATTCATGTTACACATATGGAGCACAATTTTTCATATCTCTGGTTGTACACTTGTCTCACATTTTCTTTGAATCCTCCGTTTTCAGTAATGTTGGACCAGCAAATGTTGTTCAAATAAGAAGGGAGAAACAGTTGCTATTTACAATCCAATGATATCACTTAAGAATGGTGTGTATATTCTTAGCATTCCTGTCTTGTTCCAGTCTTTAGAGGGAATGCTTTTAATTTTTCTCCACTTAGAATGATGTTGGCCTTGGGTTTAGCATAGATCTTCCAATGTTGAGGCATATTCCTATTATCCCTAGTTTTTCTAGTATTTTCAACATGAAGGGATGATGTTTTTTTGTCAAATGATATTTCTGCACCTATTGAGATAATCATGATTCTCATCTTTAAATCTATTGAGGTGATGAATTACATATATTGATTTCTATATAATGAACCAATCTTGCACCTGTGGGATAAACCCCACTTGATTGTGGTGTACTATCTTTTTAATATATTTCTGTATTCAATTTACCAGAATTTTATTGAAAATTTTTGCATCTATGTTCATTAAAGATATTGGTCTGAAGTTTTATTTCCTTGATGTGTAGTTGTCTAGTTTTGGAATCAGGGTGATATTGGCCTCATAGAATGATTTTGTAAGGGTTCCCTCTTTTTCTACTTCGTGAAATAA
>NW_026000258.1:191843-216315 GCF_001458135.2 Marmota marmota marmota | reverse complement strand
ATATATATATACACACAGACATACACATATATATAAAGTCTAAATTATTGATTGTATTATTGAGTTCTATAGTCTCTTTGTTTAGTTTTTGTTTGGCAGATCTATCCAGTGGTGAGAGAGGTGTGTTATTGTGTTGTGGTCTACTGATTCTTGAAATTAAGAAGAGTTTGTTTGATGTACATAAATGTTCCATTGTTTGGGGCATATGTATTTACAATTGTTATGTCTTGTTGATGTATGGTTCCCTTAAGCAGTATATAATGTCCTTCTTTATCCCTTCTGACTAATTTTTGCTTGAAGTGTACTTTATCTGATATGGTAATGAAACCCCTGCTTGTTTATGCAGTGCATGTGAGTGGAATGGTTTTTCCCAATCTTTCACCTTCAGTCTGTGGATGTCTTTTCCTGAGATGAGTCTCTTGAAGGCAGCATATTGTTGGGTCTTTTTAAAAATCCAATCTGCCAGTTTATATCTTTTTATTTATGAGTTTGGGGCCATTCATATTCAGAGATATTATTGAGATATGGTTTATTTTTGGTTTTAACTTGACTTGGTTTCTCCTTTAACTGTTTTTTTCTTCCGTGTTGTTCCTCCCTTTACTGATTTTCATTTTTGTTTTTCATTTCCTACTCATGGAATATTTTGCCATTGATGTTGTGTAATACAGACTTTCTAGCTGTAAATTATTTACCTTTTGTTTATCATGGAAGATTTTTATTTTGTCATCAAATTTAAAGCTTAATTTTTCTGGGTATAAGATTCTTGGCTGTCATCTATTTTCTTTCAAGTTTGGTATATGTTGTTCTAGGACCTCTTAGATTTGGGGTCTGGGTTGAGAAATATGCAGATATTGCAATTGATTTCCCCCTATATGTAATCTGATTCCTTTCTCTTGTGGCCCTTAAAATTCTATCCTTATTCTCTATGCTAGGCATTTTCATTATAATGTGCCTTTTTGTATATCTGTTGTGATTTTGCACATTTGGTGTCCCATAAGCTTCTTGTATTTGATTTTCTGATTCATTCTTCAGGTTTGGAAATTTTTCTGATATAATTTCATTAAATAGGTTGTTCATTTCTTTGGTTTGTATCTCTATTCCTTCCTCTATCCAAAAAAATCTTAAATTTGTTCTTTTCATGTTATCCCATAATTTTTGGATATTCTTCTTATGGTTTCTTACTATCTTCACTGTGTGGTCAACTTTATTTTCAAGAATGTATATTTTGGCGTGGGCCTGTAACTCAGTGGCAGAGTGCTTACCTCAAATGTGGGGATGCACTGTATTTGATCATCAGCATCACATAAAAAATAAACAAATAAATAAAGACATGCTGTCCATCTACAACTACAAAAAAACCATTATATATATGTCTTCATTGTCTGAGGTTCTGTCTTCCAAGTAATCTAGTCTGTTGGTGATGCTTTCTATTGAGTTTTTAAGTTGGTTTATTGTTTCCTTCATTTCTAGGATTTCAGGGTTTGTTTTTTTTTTTAAAGAATCTGTATCTCTTTTTTGAAGTAAACCTTTGTTTGCTGCATTTGCTTATGTAGCTCTTTATCAAAGTGATCTTTTTTGCCTGTGTTTTCTCTTATATCGTGCTTTACTTCACAGAACATTTTAATTATGTACATCCTAAACTCCTTCTCTGACATTTCTGTTTTGCTGGCCATTGATTCTAATAATATTGGTTTGTTTGGGGCACTTTCTTCCTTTGTTTTTTCATGTTGTTCTTGTGTCTTCCCCTCTAGCAATGCAGATCCTAGGTATTATGGTTTCTACCCTATAAACCTACCTCTACATGTTTCCAATACCTCTCCTTTAAGGAAGAGATCAATAGTACCAGATCACAATGCAAACAATATGCAGCCTTAAATCAAATAGCTCCTATTAAGACATTAACAGTTTTGTCACAATAGACAGAAATGGTGTGTGTTTGATTATTATTTACAATACAAACAGTAGATTTGCAAAAGGGTCTACAGTTTCTAATGCTGGACAAGGAGAGAATGAGAGAGTGTTTGATGAGATGTTAAGGAGATAGAAGGTGAGGATATAGAGTTATTAGATCTTAAGAAACATGAAAGAGAAATCAAAAGTAGTTGGCTGGAAGCAGGAGAAAAGAAAGAAAGACACTCTGGGGAGACAGGTAAGTGGGAAAAAATTGAAAGTACAAAAAATCAAACAAAAATTATTAAGAAAAATTAAAAAGGTAAAAAATATACAACAAAAATGTAATATACTATTCAGACATCTCAGTAGCCTAATGCACTTAAAGGTCTTGGTTTCACAAATGTTGGGAATGTGAGGGTAGGAAAAGAGAGAGGGAAATAAAAGAAAGAAAGAAAAATAAAATCTCAAAGAAAAATGGCATAATTGTCCCTGTTGGAGTTCAGTATCTTCCCTGCTTCCCTTCTTATCCAATAGCCAGGGTTGTCAGATGTTTGATGGTGTCTTTACCCACAGGGTTGGTCTTGGAGGCAGAGCTCCTGGAAGTGGGGTATAGACCTTGCTGGCCCCCATTGGAAGACTGCACCCCAAGGATCTCCTTCGTGGCGCACTCATGTGATGTAGGCACCTGGTCTTAGCCACTTAGATTGCCTATAGACCTCACAATTTCTGGCCTCTAATTTAGACTCTAAACTGTATCTCTTATGCCCCCCTCCCTTTCTACTTCTCAATCAGAAACCTGTCTCTCTGGAGGGCCTATGCACCTGTTTCAGGTAACTATTCTATGTTGGAAAGATCAGAACCAGGCTTCCAGAGCTATGGGTCAGCTATATAGCTGCAAGTGTTGTGCCAGGTTAGTGGCAGTGGGTGGAGGGGGTTGGGGGCTATAAGTACCTTGATATTGCTTTTAGGCCCCAGATGGAGCCCTAAGATGGGAGTTGCCCCAACTGAAGATTGTGATGGTGGTAGTGGGGTTAATCCAAGATGATAAGGAAGGTGTCCCAAGATGGAGGCGACCATTTCAAAAATGGGGCAGTGAGGGCAGGCTGGGTGGTGGCATTGGGTAGGTTGTTAAGAGATGTAGCTCTGTGGTGTGGGATGCTGCTGTGGGTGGCTGTCTTCAGACCCTATCGGTGTCCTCAGATGCAGGCTACCATGTGGAGGGGACTATGGCAATAGTTGCAATGTCCCAAGTTGGAAGCAGCTGGAGGATCCCCACATTGGTAGATGGGGAGCTGTTGCCCTATGGGGTCTGCAGGCACATGAGTCATGGATCCTGTGCAGGCATGGCAGTCAGGCTTACAATAACTTTTGTATAAATTACCTAGTGTTAAAACTATTCATGAGAAAAACACCAGGTGATCCAAACTGAGATGAGGCTGGAAAGTGCGGGGGCGGGGGGGGGGTTGTAAGGCAGTATACTCCATTTACATTCAATGTTATTATTGAGATATGATTTTTATTCCCTGTCATTTTGATTTATTTCTGGTTTTTAATTTAAATCAGTTTCTCCATTGATTGATTTTAGTGTAGTTCCTCCCTTTGCTCATTTTCACATTTTTAAAATTTCTTCTTCATGAAATATTTTATTGAGTATATTTTGTAAAGCAAGCTTTCTAGTTGTGAATTATTTGTTTACCATAGAAAATGTTTATTTTATCTTCAAATCTGAAGTTTAATTTTGCTGTGTTTGGGTTTAGAATTCTTGGTTGGTGACCATTTTTCTTTCAGATCTTGGTATATATTATTCCAAGACCTACCAGTTTTGAGGGTCTGGATTGAGAGATCAGTTGAGAACCAGATTGGTTTCCCTCTAAATGTGACCTGTCGTTTTTCTCTGGCAGCCTTTAAAATCCTATCCTTATTCTGTATGTTAGCATTGTTGGTCTGTTGTAATTTTGTATACTTGGGATCCTATAAGCCTCCTTTATTTGATTTTCTATTTCATTCTTTAGGTTTGAAATTTTTTTATATTATTTCATTGAAAAGATTGTGCGTTCCTTTGGTTTGTATCTCTGAGCCTTCATATATTCCAATAAATTTTTTAAATTTATTTTTTAATTGTAGTTGGACACAATACCTTTATTTTATTTATTTAATTTTATGTGGTGCTGAGGATCAAACCCAGGGTTTCACACATGCAAGGCAAGCATTCTACCACTGAGCCACAACCCCAGCCCTATCCCAATACATCTTAAATTGAATTTGATCCTTTTAGGTTAACCCAGATTTCTTGGAAGTTCTGTTCTTGGTCTCTTAATATGTTTTCTCCATGTTTGACTTTGTTTTCATGATTATATATTTTGTCCTCATTCCCTAAATCTCTGTCTTCGAAGTGATCTAGTCTGTTGGTGATGCTTTCAACTGAATTTTTAATTTGGTTTATTGATTCCTTTATTAGGAGAATTTTTGCTTTTTATTTTTTCAGAATCTCTCTCTTTATTGAAGCAATCTTTCACTTCCTCTATTTTCTCTCTGATTTCACACCTTATACTGTCCTTTACTTTGTGGATCAGTTTAACTATGTACATTCTAAACTCTTTCTCTAATATTTATTCCACTGTGCTGTCAATGGATTCTATTATTAGAGTGTCTTGGTTTGTTTGGGGCAATCTGTTCCCTTGATCTTTCATGTTGTTTGTGTGTCTACCAATCTAACAGTATGGATCTGAGGCAATAGAGTTTCTACCCCATGAACTTATAGTGTCCCTTAAGGTTTCTAGCACCTTATTGTTTAGGGGGAGAAAAATAATAGCAGCCAATGAAAACAATATATAGCATTAAGCCAAATATCCCTAATATGATGTCTAGAATGTTAATTACCTCAAAAATCAGAAATGATATGATCAGTTATTGCCTACAATGAAAACAGCAAGTTTGCAAAAGGATTTCCAATTTAAAATGGTGGTCAGGGAGATAACAGAAGTAATAAGATATAATATTTAGGAGGGAGGCAGACAGAAGACAGAAGTAAAAAATTAAAGGAAGAGTGAAAAAGAAAATAATAGGGATTGATTGTTATCAGGTAAACAGAAAAAGAATCAAAGGAAACAGGTAAGAGAAAAAAATACATATAAAGTAAAAATTTAAAAATAAAAATAAAATACAAAACAAAACTAAAATATACTAATCAAATATCCTAGTCTTCAAAAAACTGACCTATGAAAAATAACTGGCTTCAAAAATGCTATAAATGAGGAAAAAAGCAAATATGAATAAATATAAATGTCTATGCAAAATTAAGGTCACAATTAAATAGAGAAAAGAAAAAATCTCAATGAAGAGCTAAAGAATTATTTCTGTTGGAGTTCAAAAGATTCTTAGCTTCTTTTCTCAGCAATTTTAGGTGGGGTTGTCTGGAGCATGATACTCTACTCCCAAGATTGCTGGAAAGAGAGAGGTAATCTCATTGGCAGAATTCTTGGAGGCAGGGTTTAGGCTTAGGTGGCTCCAGGGTCTTTGCTGAATGCCAATTTTTCTAGGGATTTTAAATCAGTGCACTTCCAGGGCCCAGTAATTGCTGATCCATGATAAACCCAAGGGATCTTCCATGGGTTCCACTGTGTGGTGAAGAAACCCATATTTGGTACCCTACATCACCTGTGGACCCATGTTTCCTGTTCTTGGGTTAAGTCTCCAAACTCAATCTCTCCTGCCCCTGCCCTTCCATATTCTTGGCCAGACACATCTCTCCTAGCTATTCCTGCAAGCAGCTAAATTGGAGGGGGAAGGATAGAGCCAGGTGGGTTTCCATTATCAGTTGTTCCCTGTGTACACCTCTCTCCATGTTTGATTTTCTCCTTGTCACTTAAGCACACTCTATGTTGGGCAGTGTGTGTTTACTGGACTTATATTTCAGGCCAAACTCAGGTTTGCCAGGAATCAGCTCCCTCACCTGCTGGCCACTGTGCTGTGGCTGCAAAGTAGTTCCTTCCTTTGTCCTCCACATGCTGCCTGGAGAGATGCTGGCTTCTTTTCCTCACAAGGATATTGTGCAGTGCACCTTTCAGTTTAGTTAGTCAATATCCTTGATATCTAAATGCTCTGTACTCAGACACATCTAAGGCCTCCTAAAAATGTGGTTTCCCTTAATTTACTTATACCTCCACTTTGCTGATGGAGAGACCACTTTTGCTGGTGCTTCTGTTATGGCTGTGGCATCAGCTGTGCTGCTGGGGGTTTCTTCCTTATTTCATTATATCCAACCTCCTGATTACCCAATCTGCTTTGAATATTCAATTTTAAATTCCAGTAATGTAGCCCCTTTTTCTGTTTACCCACCTTGCTGATAAGCTGCCTGTGTGCTTTCTTGTTTTCATACCAGGGAGCACCTAAGAAAGTGACCTCCTCTATTCTGCCATCTTCCTTTATTTATTTTTTTTTTTTGATACCAGAAATTAAACCATGGGACACTTAACAACTGATCCACATCCACAGTCCTTTTTATATTTCATTTAGAGGCAGAGTCTCACAAAATTACTTAGTCTTTGCAAAGGTACTGAGGCTGGCATAGAATGTGCAATGCTCCTGAATCAGGAGCTGCTTGGATTACAGGTATGCACCAGCACACCTGGCAACAACAGTGATTTTGTCATTTCTTTGTTGAATTACTGTTTATTTTATCAAAAAGTAATTCATAAAGGTCTTTTATTAAGTATCTCTTTCCCTTTCCCTGAGGTTTATTCTGTTGCTCTAAAATAGCTTTTTACACTGCATGTTCACGTATTTTGTTATTAATTTTAACAAAGTATTCATTTAAAGGAATGATTGTAAGATTTGCATTTTATTCACATTAAGAAGTGTCCTAGAAGTGATCAGAGAAGAATCTTCCACTGTAAATAGTCTAATAGAATGGTGCAGCCTTTAGAGGAAAAAAAAAATTCAGAAGACTAACTAGAGGTCATTTCTTCCCTAAATATCAAGTTTTTCTTTTAAATTCAGAAGTCTGTGTAACTAATCATAATCAGTTTGTAAAACATTTGTGTAAAACATACTTATGTTGACTACACAGGAGATCATATGGTACTTGAACATCAAATATTATCCTCAGTTATCTCAAGGTAGAAGCTTTTAATAATAATAATACATGATATGGAAGACATTATTATCTCATATGCTGTCCACTGCCTTACTGGAAACAGTACTTCATTCCTGTCTGAGTTTCCCTGCTTCATTTTGTGGTCCTTTAGGGACAGGATTCATATCTGACTTACCTTCACTATTCTCTGCAAATATTGAGGATGCATTACACAATGTGTGCTAATGAATATTCTTATTTATGAATGGAATAAATTCATGATCCAGGCCAAGAGAGGTGGCACACATGTGTAATCCAAGCTAATCCAAGGATAAGGCAAAAGGCATACAATTTCCAGTTCAGCCAGAGCAGCTCAGGGAGACGAAGTCTCAACATAAAAATTAGAAGAGCCAGGCATGTAGTTCAGTGATAGAGCATCCTTGGGTATAATCCCCAGCACTACACAACAACAAAAACAACTCCTGATCAGTTTACCAAAGGAAAAAGTAAGAGACTATACCTCTAGAAGTCTGAGAGTTGGGCAAGAAGTACAGGCATCTTCCTCACACACACCTTGAGTGTCTCTGATCTCCATATACTTTCCCTGCATCACAAGCCACAGAAACTATACTACCTATTGCCATGTTATTTATTATTCTGTCACTCAAGGCTCCATTGGGAGAAGGATTGTAGCTGTCATTATTGAGAGTCAGCTAATTAAAAAACTGAAAGGCTATCACAACACACATTTGTGTCTTTGAACAGAAAAAAATACATCAGAGTGTTTTCTCACTTGCTTAGTGATAGAGAACACTCTTCATATATTTTAATTTGATGCAGGCACAAATTTTATGGTAAACAATTCATGCAAAATAGAAGCCCTCTTCATTCTATACAACACAAAAGAGAATGCAATAATCAACTATGAAAATGATTTTAATGTGTATGATTTTGAATTAATGAATTCAAAATTAGTGAATTCAAAATTTTTGATAAGGGCAAAGATGGTTTACAAGTTAAGGATTCATCCCCAATCCCTCAAAATATGTTGGGATTGGTACTAGAATCTAATCATCACAGCAGCTTATTTCATAAGAAGTGGTTCTAAAAACTATATACGTTTTTAAAAACAGAAACTGTAAAAGAACCTGAAAATTATTACCTGTTAAAGAGAATTATACTCAAAAATTGGAAATTGTTTTCATATTTTATAATTCAATATGGTTTTGACCCACTTTGCTTTTATAAGGCAAATCAGACATTTGGGGTCTGAACTAACTTTCAAACAATCTTTATATTTCAATTCTGGTTTATTGTAGCAGTACTGTTATCACTATATTATTAAGTATAATATATTGCAGAAGATCAATCTCCATAATTTTGCAATATGAAGGATTACAATACCTGCTTCTGTCACTTGAGTGGGATCTAGACTAGTTACAAACTCCCCCTTGACATTAAGACAATCTCCTTCTTTTTTTACCTCCAGTCTTTATCAGAGACAGTTCATGGAGATCAGCTTCAAGGCCGGCCCCTTAAATATAAAAAGGTTTTAAGTGAACTCAGAAAGATGGAAGCATAGGAGTCTCATCAATTTATTTCTTCCCTTGCATGCAATGAATAAACAACTACAGATATGTCAGTTTCCTATCAGTGAAATCAGAAACTAGTTGGGAGAGCCCTAAATTCTAGAATATACCTGCATGTAAATGGACAGGATAACTAGAAACACATTCTCATCACAAACCCTACCTCAGTACCATACAGTCAGGAAGGAATACCCAACTCTTAGCTTGTCCTAAATGAGACCACAAATACAGCTCCTCTGTTTTACTCTTCCCACTCTAAGGAACTGGTTTTCAAACTCACATTATGAAATGCAACAACTTTTCAGAGTACTCTCAGACAACAGAATAAAACAGTGTTCTAAATAGGCATGAGAGCACATACATACACCCTGTCCCCACAATTAGTGCAGAGCAAGTAAGCAATAATTCCCAAGTTCCTGTTGCTCTGTGGAAGAGATTTTCCTTTACACTTTCCCACCTGCTGCCATAGGATAGGGCTACTGAATTCAGCCTTCATACAGGTGCCAGCCAGGCAGGGAAACAAAAGACCACTCAGAGCCTGAATGGGCAATTGGGTACTTCCCTTGACTTCCCCACCAAACCCAGTAGTGAGGATTAAACCAGGTCTCCAACTTTTCCATGAACAGAGAGTGTGCACATATCAAGCCCCCTCTTTTTACAACTTTCAGCCAGGTAACAAACTCCTGAGCTACTCTGACAGTTGATGGTGCTCTACATTCATGAGTCCCCCTGACCAAAGAGAATCAAATGCCCCTTTACAGATTCAGTGTCTTATGATTTAGACATGATGAATACCCCAGATCTCATGTGGCAGACAATGCAGGAATGCTCAGTGTTGAAATTATTAAATTATGAGTGTTGCGGATTAAAATTCTGATATGGTTAAATGGGTATTTATTGTAGGCAGGCTGTGTGTGGCTGGAGGAGATAGGTCACTGGAATGTGCTTTTGTGGTTTACATTTTTGTCCCTGGTTCTATTTCCTGGTTTCCATGTCTTAAGCTGCTTTCCTCCCCCATGCTGTTCTGCCATGATATTCTACCTCACCTCTGGCCCGGAGCTATGGACTTAAACAACTATGGACTAAACCTCTGAAACTGTGGGTCCAAATACATTTTTCTGCCTTTAAGTTGTTATTTTCAGACCTTTGTTTGCAGTGATGCAAAACCTGATTAAAACAAATATTCAAAGGAATTGTGATGTACATATATGTGCATATATAAACCTAGTCTTCATTATGCTAAATCAAATTATCCACATAGGGCTGGGATGTGGTTCAGTGGTAGAGTACTTGCCTTGCATGTATGAAGTACTGGGTTCGATCCTCAACACCACATAAAAATAAATAAATAAAATAAAGGTACAAATTTATCCACATAGACACAATAATGCACTGCATTATCTCACTTGTAAATTGATTTTTTAAAAAAAGAGTTGAATGCACAGAAGTGAAGGAAAATAGAAGTTGGAATGGGGTGGAGGGAAAATGTCATTTATAGAATTTTAAATTGTACTTATGTAGAATGAATCAGTCCAGATCTCTAATGAACAATATAATGAATCCTTATTATTACTTTGTTGTAACTAGAAAATTTCAGAAAGTGTGGGTTCCAGGTGCTCTTACCACACGTCCATTCAAAATATAGAAAAGTAAACATGTGAAGTGATAGATAAGTTAATTTGAATGATTACAGTAATCATTTCCCTCTGTTTATGTTCATCAAAACATCTTTTGTTGATGTCAAATTTACACAATGGAAACAAAAGGTTATAATGGTTTACTTTTTTCAGAGTAAAACATGTAGTATGAATATAAGAATGGTACTCTTCACCACATGTTGTGAAGTGAATCCTGTAGGCTGGGGTAGTAATGCATTAGTTGCATTATATGCATTACCTAATATGTTATTACTTCAAGAGCATAGCAGGAGGACTCTGTTCCCCTCCCCAAAGAAGCAAAGATTTTGCAAATATTACCTGTTTCTTTTTTCAAGTCTCCTTCAGACAATATAGTTAACTCTTTTGTACTTACCTGTTATTTTATTCAACATATAAAATCAGTAATTTGAGGGCCTCTTTGGCTGGGTTGTGAGTCCAAGTTGAAATTACTTCTCTCAATACTCAAGTCCTTAGTGCTTAGTATGTTACATGGCTTGAGTAGGCACCAATAAATGCGGGGTGAAAAAAGTCTTAGTAACAACTAAATTTCAGTAAATAATATAGTAAGAATCAATAAACAGCATGGCAACAAATTTTTAAAAATCTTCAGAGTGAAAGAAACCAGAATGTGAAAAGAGTCTGTAGATTGGGAGAAAAATCTATTGCCAGCTACTATTCTGACAAGGGATATTAACTCAGCATACATAAAGAGCACAAGAAACTTAACACCAAAACAAAACAAATGACCCAATCAATAAATGGGCAAATAAAGTAAACAGACATTTCTCAAAAGAAAGAATATAAATGGTTAAAAATATGAAAAATATATGTTCAGTATCCCCAGCCATCAGAGAAATGCAAATCAAAATTACATTTGGATTTCATCTCACTTCAATCAGAATACAAGAATGCGCTCAATAAGTATATCAGTAATAATAAATGCCAGAGAAGAGGAGCGGGGAAAGGTACACTTATGATTTGTTGGTGGAAGTGCAAAATTAGTATAACCACTATGGAAATCAGTATGGAGGGTCCCTTAAAGACTAGTAATGGAACCTCTATATGACCTATCTATCCAACTTCTTGGTATTTATCCAAAAGAACTAAAATTGGCATACTACAGGAATACATGCATATCAGTTCATAGCACCAAAATTCACAATAGCCAGGTTATGCAACCAGCCTACATATCCATCATCAAACTAGAGGAGTGTATAATTGAGTTTCACTCATCCATAAATATAAATGAAATAAACTTATTTACTGATCAATGAATGGAACTGAAAATATCATGGTAAGTGAAATAAGCCAGACTCAGAAAGTGAAGAGCAAATGTTTCTCTCATATGTGGACACTAGAGTGAACAAAAGGAACAAAAACTGGATCTCATGAAAATAGGAGAGAAACCATTAGAGTAAGGGATTGAGAGAGGGAATGTGAGGTCAAAGGTAGGCACTAGGTAATAAAATAGACCAAATTATACTATGTCCTTGACTAAATATGTCAAAACTAATCCCACATTTGTTCTGAATGATCAGTACTTGTCCCAAATGTCAATTTAATAACCAGGACAGAGTTTTGAGAAAAAGGAAAAAGAAGCTTTATTGCTCTGCTAGCAAAGGAGAAGCACAGAGGCTCCTGTCCCAGAGGCTATAATTCTCCCCGTTATAGAGAACGGTTGCCAATGTTACCAAAAGCTTGATCCTTGTACCTGATGCCAATCCAATAATGATGTCGTGGTTTTGAAAACAGAAAAAAAGAAGGTTTATTGTTTTGTTAGCAGAGGAGAAGCACTGGGGACACCAGTCCCACAGGCTGTTATTCTATCCTTCAGGAATAATAGAGGGTTTTGAAACAAGATATTCACTCAATATCATGTGTATCCACAAGACCTGGATCCTAATTAGAATGAGATGTATTGCATGTTTATACAACATGTGCAATTGATTCTACTGTCATAAGGAACATGATAGGGAGAACAGAGGGTTTTAAAGAAGAGAATAATGACACATTGGGGTTTGTGATTTACTTGTTCATTTGGGAGATATCCATTTCTTAGATCTTTTGGTGCTATCTCTGAAGTCAAAATAACTTGGATCCTATGGTGATTGTATGCTCAAGACAGATAATTTAGCCTAGGATGGGGAAAAGGTAATTTTGTTCCCCTACCCCAGGTTGTGGATGGGGAGAGGGAGAAGAGTAAAAGAAAATATGTCCATTTAAAAAATAAGCCTCATTGGAAGAGAAACAAGAGCTATGAGAAACAAAAGCATGAGGTGGACAGCTATTACATTTCCCAACTGTCAATTTCTATGGAAAAATGGGTTACAACATCTCCAAAATGCTTCCTGCAGAAAGATGGCAACGTTGGAGAAAAGTGGCTCAAAGTCTTTGTACTCTGTTGCTTGGGGAATGGACAGTTAAGGGCATTTAACAGCAGGGCTGTCCAGAGGCCCATGGTGGCGGTTGGCAGATGACTAGACAAGGAATAAATAAGGCAAGAATCATGCTAGGACAACAACAAATAAGACATCAAAATATTACTTTTTGTAAACAATTACCACAAAAGCAATTAGTAGACTGTTTCTAAAACTGAGGACAAACTGGTGACACTCTAGTCCTACAGTATAGTTATCATTGGGCACTCCCATATAAGAACCCTTCTTTTATAGCCTCCAATTTTACTTATTTTTTGTAGGGATAACACAAGTGTACATCTCAAGTTATGCTGAAAGAGCCACTCGTTATACTTTTCTGCCAGGTGTTTAAGACCAAGTTGATCAAAATTTACTTTGTTCCTACTACAACTTACTAAGAGTCCACTGAGATTTTTCAGAGTCACTCTTGAGAACTTGTGAGAAGCTTCTTGGCTCCTTTATCTTTCCTCTACAAGACATGCCATCTGCCAGGATTGGTCAAAGTGTTACTGATCATATGTGGCTTCCTTTGGAAGCACTGGGGACATTTCCCTGTCCAATGACTCTCCTGTTGGCAGAATGTGCACTGGTTGGGTTCCTATTCTCCAGGGTCCCCATGATCTCCCTATTTGGGAGATTGGGTGACTCAGAGTTGCAAGTCACTTAGAGGGTTGTCATCATTGGATGCTCACACCTATATGTGGCCTATTAGCCAAGATCTTTCTTCCCAAGAAGCTACCTGTATGATCAATGCAGTATTGCCCATGTCTTTTTTTTAAGAGAGAGAGAGAGAGAGAGAATTTTTAATACTTATTTATTTTTTTTAGTTTTCGGCAGACACAACGTCTTTGTATGTGGTGCTGAGGATCGAACCCGGGCCGCACGCATGCCAGGCGAGCGCGCTACCACTTGAGCCACATCCCCAGCCCTTGCCCGTGTCTTAAAAGTCCAGTTACAGGTACAAATAAAAAATTCAGAGACAGACAACCTTTAAAAGAGACCAACCAGGTGGGGGGAAATCCCTCCAAGTTCACAACTCCCACTCAACCTTGACTTTTATACCAGTGGCAACACAGATGTCCTTACAAAGCAGGACCAGATATTCCCACAAAGGGGAACCAGATATGTAGAATCAAGGGTCTGGTGTGCACATCAGGAGAGTTACCAGATAGCAAAGATGTGAATATACTGAGTTCAGTTTCCTTTTTCTTAAAGTAGGCTAAGATGGAGCAATCCATGTAGTTCAGTGAGAGAAGGTGGGAGTTTCATGAAGCAAAAGAGGTTGCAGCAGCTGCTGGGGCAGTCCCTCAGTCCCTCCCTTTAATCACAAGAATATCTCCTGTGGTTCAACCTGAGGCAAACTCACCCATCTCCTAACTCTCCAGCAGTTGGCTAACAAATTCACCAGCCTCTTTGCATCCTCAGCATGGAAGTGAGGACCTGCCCAAGAAAGCATTAGTGGGAGCTGCTCTCAGGTCCCATCTGGATCACCAATTTGTTACTGAAAGCTTACCTTTGTCTATGATGCCAATTCAACGACAAAGTCATGGTTTTAAGAAAAAAGGAAAACAATAGCAAAACATATAGGCAATTGGTGAATCTGTTGTGGGATTCTCACACAGAGAGATAGGACACCAGGGCTTTCAGCAGGAAGCATTGTTTATAGTTCTCACAGTGGCCCAGCAGATTCATATCCAAAGGCTGAGCCCTAAGTGCAGCAGAGCATTGACTTATATACCCTCTGTTAGGCCCCATGTTATGTTAGCCCCTTCCTCTCCTCTATATACTAACATACATTGTGATTGGGTATTCTGTATTATAGGTTTGCAACAGAGTTGGGACAGAGTTACATATTTATGTCAGAGTTATGGCAGAATTGCACATGTGCAGTGAATGTGCCACATTGCCTTCTCTTTGTTCTTAGAGAACACTTACCACATTCCCCCCTTTGATGCTCAGATCCTCTGAGGATCATAGAGCATAATCCTGATTCAATGGCTTATATTTCCATAACATCATGATATGTATGGCCATTTTCCTTTCAAACATAGTTTCGATGAGACTGGAAACAGAACTTATAACCAGGGGTAGCAGGCAAGGTAAGAGTCTGAGGGCCCCCAGAATTAAAACCACAACATTTACGAGAGTTTTGAATTTCCCAAAAGTTGAAAAACATCCTTCAAATAATTCCCTGGGGATCCACCCTTTCCATGTTTGGACCAGGACAAGGGTGATTTTTCTCATGATCTATGATTATTCTATGACCTTGGCTGCATCATCTATTTGTAAGCAACTGTTGATTTGGTTAAACTTCCCACATACTCCACCTTCTGAAGCAAGCAAGTAGTCTAGGTCTAAATGATATTGGTAAATAGCATTTCACATTTTAGTACTTTGTTTGACCAGTGAATTGAGGGTTCTTGCAGTTCCAATAATTATAATTTCAACACAGCCTGTAGCCCAATAATAGGGTTTAACCTGTAGATGATAGTATGGTTCCCATAGGACCTGTCCTCTACACAGGTGGCAGAGCCATAACAGAGAATTATCCATTTGGGGAGCCATTCATTATCTTTCCAGTTACTGATTGCCAGGGCTTGTCACCCCCTTTGGGATCCTTGGTCATCACATATGAGGATTGCCAACTGCTCCTCTCTGGCTAATGGAAGAAGAAAAAAGGAGGAGAGATTTGTCCAAAATATAGAAGGTCTGGACCAGAATTGGGATAATTTAGTATAAGTTGCCCTTTCACATAGACAGTAGAGTCCACTTGGGGCTTGCCATTATGTTTCTGTGGAGGCATTGCCCCAGGCCTGTTTGTGGTTAAAGAAATTTGTCAGGGGTGGGGATTTGGTTCTGTGTGACTTGAGGACCCCACACTGTTTTTTTCTGGGTAGTTATATTATAGAATTTTTGGCCTAGACATGTTAAAGTCTTCACTGAGTTGTTAAACAGTTTCCCTCTCAGGCAAAATAAGATTTTCCAATAATTGAGGTTTTGAGGAACCAAACACCAGTAATTGAATGGGGATACATTATTTCACTACAGGGCTCATGGGGATCTATCTCTTTAGCCTCCTATGGCCATTGATCCCCCATGTTAGTTCCTCCACACATATAGCAAGAAGAGACATTCAGAGATTGAACTATAGTTTCTGCTAAGCTTAGAAACAGATTTCTGGTTGTATTGGAGATGGTGAATTCAGACTTCATCTCTTTTTAAAATAAATGGAAAAATGGTGGGATGGGAGGAAGACTCAAGTGGAGTTGTGACCTTTTTGTTGTGTATTATGGCCCAGGGGTCTGTGCTCTGTACATATATAGATATGCCAATTTTGTGTCCATTTCCTCATTTTGAATCCCCTGGGTCAAGCATAGTAAAATTAACAGTTTACATGCTCCTGAACTGCAGTTGGGTATAGCAACACTCTTTTGGGGGAGCACTGTTACCTTGCCCCTGCCAGGCTGCCCATGAAACACAGCTCCAGGTGGGAAAGTAACCAATTTTATTAGTACATCCAGGTTGAGTTGATGGCTGCTCACACATGTATTTATCATTGAGCCTGTACCCAATATATCTTGTTCCCAAGATAACCCTCTATAAACCTCTGTAGATCACCAAGACCAGTACATATCTATGGCTTGACATTCATCAAAGAAGACTGACACTGGCAGCTTTGAATTAGTGATTTGGGTCTGCTTAATTATCTGACCCATACTATTAACACTTCAGACCTCTAGCCACTCCTCAGTTGGGGAGTACTGTGGGTGAAGACAAATATATTGGTCCCTTGCTGGTAGATATGATAGTAGTCTTATTATGTTTACACTTCCCTTAAACTGGTCATTTTCAGGAGAAATAGATATGATAAAATAGGGTTGTGAAAATGTCCTAACTTGATTGGGTCACCTGAAGATTTGGTTCACAAGATAAGGGACTTAAGTGTACAAATGGGAATTAGATCACACACAGCCAATAGCAATACATCATTCTATCAAATGGAGGTAAAATATTGCTAATAGAAACTTTTCAACCCATTGCCAGTTGGCCAGAGCAGTCTCTGCTAAATTCTACAGAGAAAATTAAGGCTAAGACCATGGCAACAGAGAGGGGTAAGGGGTAACACTGCCAAAGAATTACAGTGAGGAGGCCAATATAGGAAATAATAATAGTCTGTTTATCCTGGCAGGTGGTCAATTCCTCAAGCTTCTGCCGTGCGTAGATTAGTCAGCTTCCGGGGTGACTAAAGCAGGGCTGTTGTCCTCATGGTTGTCTCGGGATACAGCTCGCTTGTTTCTGATGGTCAACTTGCATGGTGCAGTTGGATCAGGAATGCACTCCCAGTCATGAGAAGCTGGTTTCACTCTGCTGTGCTGAATCCAAGGGACCATCTTGGCCAACTTTGCTGCAGTAGGGGTGGATAAAATGACAATGAACGCACCCCTCCAAATGGTCTTTAGGGGTTGAGCATTCCATTCTCTCAACTGAACAGCATCTCTTGGTTTAAAGGAGTAGGCAACTGTGATTATATTCACAGGTAGCTGTACCCTAACCCAATGGTGTATAGTGGTCAGGGTTGAGCAAAGAGCCTGCATCTAGTGCCCCAGAGTAATGTTGCCCAATTATTTTAGATCTCTTTATATACCCCTTAGAGTGGGAAGAAGTAGTCCACAAAAATTTCATAAGGGGAGAACCGTGTCTGTCTAGTAGGGCTAGATCTAATCCTTAACAAAGCAATTGGTAACACCTGGTCCCAGTGTAGGTAGGTTTCCTGACAGTTTGTTTAGTTGTAACTTTAGAGTTTGGTTCATTTGCTCCATCTTCCCAGATCTCTGGGGATGGCATGCAATGTGTAACTTCCAGATGATCTTCAACCCGTTTACCACCAATTGCACCACCTCAGTCAGAAAGCCAGACCATTATCTGATCCCACTGTGACTGGAATTCCAATCTGAGGTATGATTTCCTTTAGGAGAATTGGGCCACTTAATGTGTCTTCTCTGTGTGAGTAGGAAGGACTGTATTCAACCTGAGAAAGTACACACAAAGGCTAGCAAAATTATAGCCTTGGACCTGTAGGAACTCAGTAAAATCCACAACTATATTTTCAAATGGGGCTCCTCCAAAGATTGGCACCCCAGGGTATGCCTTGGGTCCCTGATGTGAGTTATTCAAGGCACATGTTTCATATTGTTCACACACTGCTTGGGCTATGCTGGAGAGATGCGGAATGTGGAAATGTAAACTCAGCGTGGCCTTCAGAGCTGTCCAGCTAATGTGGGTCTCCCAGAGAACTATTTGACAAAGGCTGGGGCTAGGGCCTCAGGAATTGCTATTCAGCCATCTTCAAATCTCTATATACCTGGGGCATAACTCCCATTTTCAGTTTTAAACCTGGTGTCCTCATGTTGTGAGTAATTAGAGTCCCATTCTGCCAGTGGACTAGGGAATAGGGCTTCATTCAGGACCGTTGGTTGATTGTCCACTTGGAGGCTGTGAGCTTTGTCTTTTGGTCTGCTTTATGATTTCCCTGATCAACCACAGTGTTTTCCTATTGATGTTCCTAATAATGCATGGCTGCCACCTTTTTAGGAGCCCATACAGCATCTAGGAGTTCAAAGGATTTCTTTGCCATACTTTGTCTTTCCCTTCTGAGTTGATTAGACCCTTCTCTCTATAAAAAGCTCCATATGTATGTGGTGGGTGATGAAGGCATATTTAGAGTGTGTGTATATATTGACGTGTATCCAGACTGCCAATTGAAGGGCTTGGGTCAATGTAATGAGTTTTACTTTTTGTGATGAGGTTCCTTTTGGTAAAGATTTTGCCTGGATAGTGGAATTTAGGGTCACCATGGAGTAGCCAGCAAGGTATTTTCCCTCTTCCACAAAACTGCTACCATTGGTGAAGTACTCAGTATTGGGATCTTTGAGAGTTTGGTCTGTTAATTCCAGTCAGCTGGAAAAAACCTCATTCAAGACTTCAGTGTAGTCATGATCTGGTTGACTTGGCCTAACAGGCGATAGGTTCATGGGGTTTATGGTCTGCACTACAGCATTCCCTGATACCTGACCATCTGGACATCAGTCAGTCAATATTGCCCCTTCTAGTCCATTAATTTCAGCACTGAGTGTGGCACTCAGATGATTAATTCTTGTCCCATACTCAATTTGTCAGCCACTGATGCCAAGAATCCCACGGCTGCAAGGCTGCAAGTGCTCATAGGCAGGGTGTCCAGCCTAGAGTGACAGAGTCAATTTGCTTGGGGAGGTATGCCACTGGATGATGCCATTACTCCAACATCTAGGTCAGAACCCTCACCGCAATGCCAATATGGTCATGTACATACAAAAGGAAAGGCTTGGACATTGGTGAAGGCCTGCTTGATTTCCTCAAAGGCCTTTTGTTGGGCTTGTTCTCATAACAAAGATTCTTATTCTCCCTGCCCCTCCCCCACTTTGTGGCCTCATAAAGGGTATTTGCCAAGATAGATAAATTAGGTATCCAGATTCTACATAAACCTGTGGCCTCAAGGAACTCTCAAATCTGGTGTCAGTTTGACAGAACCAGATTGATTAGATAGCCTGTTTTTTCACTGGGCCAAGTTGAAATTGTCCTTGGAATAGGTGAAAACCAAGATATTTGACATTTTCTTGACAGATTTGGGTCTTTTTCCTTGAAACCTTGTAGCCAGCTTTCCATAGGAGGGTGAGGAGTTGTTGTGTCCCTTCCAAACAATTCTGTGTCTCTCTGGCCAGTAGTAGATCATCCACATACTGGAGCAGTGTACAGCTATGTTTGTCTACTAGGAAAGCTTTTAAATCAGAGGATAATATCATGTCAAAATAGTTGCAGAATTTTTAAATCCTTAAAGCAGTCTAATCTATGTCAGCTGGCTTTTTCTCTGTTCTCAGGATTTTCCCACTGGAAGGCAAAGATTGTTGGCTCTGAGAGGCAAAGTGGGTACAGAAGAAGGCCTCTTCTTTTTGTCCAGATATGTCAAGAAGGCAGCTTCAGTGAAGATGAGGCCCAGCAAAGTATGTGTTAGGGACAACTGGGTGTAAGGTAACAGTGGCCTGGTTTACTGCTCATAAGTCATGAACTGGCTGACAGTTGTCTATTCCTGGCTTTTGGACTGGCAAGAGAGGTGTGCTCCAGGATGACTGGTAGAGTATAAGTATTCTAAACTTGGGAAGTATCACCACTGATCCCAATTTGTGCCTTGTGGGGAGTGAGATATTGCTTGGTGGGTGGGCCCAGCACCTGGCTTTAGTTCTACTATTGGGGGTATGTTTGGGGCCAAACAAGGAGGATTTTCTTCAGCCCATACCCCAGGCACCTTGAAAGGAAGTTCAGGTCCTTGTTGTGGCCTTTGAGACTATAAAGGCACCACTCTTCTCCTTGGGGGACCATGACAGGATTTTTGTTTCTGGCTGTGAGAATTGAAAGTTACCTGGGCCTGCAGTTTTCCTAATAGATCCTTATCAATTAAAGCCACATGGCAGTTGGGGAGATATAGAAATTTGTGAATAAATTCAGGCTGCTTAAATTGCATCATTGAGGCAGTAAGAAGGGGTGATTACCTCAGCTATCTGTGGCTCCCACAATAATGACTTGCCTCTGTAAGAGGAACCCACAGGTTGAATCACCATGAAATATTCTGCCCTGGTATCGATTATGAAGTCCATGGGTCAGCCCCCCATGACCATTTGGACCTTAGGCTCCTGGGGGCCTAACAAAATGTAGCCCAGTGTGTCCTAATCTCAGTTTCCTATGGTGAGCAATCCAACAAAATCATCCTCGGGAGCTTCATGTGGTCACCATATTGATTGGTACTGTCCTTGAACCAATCAGTCTCTCCCCTTTTGTCTGGGGATTGGGTAATATTCCTCTGTTGGGCATCCTCATTCTTCCAGTGACCTTCTTGAAGGCAATGAGCATAATGATTCCTTCCTAATCTCACCTCTAGATGTGGTGATCCTTCATGTCGGTTCTTCCTCTGGTCTCAGCTCTGGCCTACAGGACACCTCTTTAGGAGTACCTCAGCTGTTACACTAGAGCATTGGTAAGTAGATCTACCTTCCACTTCATTGTCTGGTCCAACTCATATTGGACTTCTTGGTCTCAGTTGACAAATACTTTCAGTGCAACCTCCAGTTGCTGGTTGGCATCAATTCCTGTGGAGCCCTCTAACTTCTGTAGGTTACACTAGATGTCTTCCTGGGTCTAGACAACAAAGACTGCATTAACCATTCACTGATTCTTAGCTACCTAAGTTGAAGTAGGTGTAAAGAAAAAACACTCCACATAGCTTCTCATATAATTGACTTGGGCCCTCTTCAGGTCCCTAGAGAACATCTGAGGTCTTGCTCATGTTCATGGCCTTCCTCCATCCTTCTTTCATGCTGCCGTAAAAAATCTCTTGATAATGCTCATGAGTCTGAAATTCCCAGTCATCATTAATGTCCCATTGGGGATCTTCCTTGGGGATTTGGCTCTGGGTATAAGCCTGCTTATTCATGGTTCCTGCAGGGGCATGTTCCTTCAAGCACTTTAATGTGGCCTGGGTAATTCAGCAGCGTTCTGCAGTGTTAAAGTCAGGAATAGCTGGCAGCAATCAGTCCAAGTGTGCATGTGGGTCTAAATGAGAGATCACATTGAATCCATCATACCCTGAGGTTTCTCAATTAAAGAGGGGGTATGGTTTTTCTAATTAAAAAGCTCAGTAGTTGTAAAAGTCTGATATATGAAGGTGCACTGTCCCCCTTTCACCTGACCATCTTGATCATAGTAGATGGGGCTCTGGGTTTCTTGGCCAGTATAAACCCCGACTTAGACTAGGGTCATAGACTTTGCAGAAAGACTGGCACTGCCCTAAGGTATATGAGGATCATCATGGACCTGCAGATCAGGACTCCATACTCATTCAATGCTCAGTCCATCTCATTCAGTCGCCATTCACTCACGCATTTCTTAGAGGCATCTATAGGGCATCTCAGCATCTATTGAAAGGGGACTACCAGCAGGGTCCTCCTGGTGTTTCTGAGCCAGAGTATATGGGGTTAAGACTGGCGGCTCCAGGGTGGCTACTATCAGGAGCATTTTGGGTAGCCTCATGGGACAGGTGGCCTCAGGGGTGTGAATGGCCTCTGACAAGGTTCTAGGTGAAGTAAGTACAGGAAGTACAGGTGACAGTGGAGGTTTACAGTAGTGCATAGGAAGGGGAATCTACTCTGGCTACCCAGACAGAATGGGCTTCTTGGGTTCTGGTCAGCATTTTGAGGGAGCCATCCCCTGGGCGATCATAATTTTACAGTTCTCTTCCAGATAAGCCTTCACCCAGTGTGGCCAAGAGAGGACCATGTATTGCTACCAGTCAATGTAGGGGAATTGTTCAGGGTGGCCTGGGTCCCCTACAATGGTCCTAAACACCTTGCTAATTAGTTATTTATCTAGTGATCCCTTGGAGGGCCAACCTACTTTGAATGAAGGCCAATATATTTCACAAAAGGTCCAGAGTTTACTAGGAGTGAACCTAACTCCATAGTCTCTGAAATATCCTTTTTTGAAAATTTTTATCATATGCTCTGTGGGGGTAAGATTTCACTGTTTACCACTCATTTATTCCCCCTAAAAGATGACAACTACACAATAAAAAAAGAAAGGGGAATGGGGTGAGCACTTGTGGAGATATTTAACGCACTTCTTAGCATTGGCAGGTCAGTATAAACCCCGACTTGGACTAGGGTCATAGACTGTGCAGAAAGACTGGCACTGCCCTAACCTATATGAGGATCACCATGGACCTGCAGATCAGGACTCCATACTCATTCAATGCTCAGTGCATCTCATTCAGTCACCATTCACTCACATTCAAAAAGCACCTCCAATCTGCCACCCTATTCTTTAGAGCTACAGTTTTGTCTTATACAATATAGACTACTTGGACAACTCTTTTCTTCAGGCTCCCCTTTTGCCATTTAGGGACAGGTCCACCTCTTGACTTGGGTTCCTACCTGTCTAATGGGTGATGCTGCTTTCCTTAATCCTGGACCCCACCAGGTTCCTTTGTAATCCTGGCATGCTGGGAGGGCTAGTCACTTACTGATCAATTGGTCCATTGGCAATAGGCAAACTCACTTCTTCCGGCATCCCAGGGCTTACACCCCAGTGACAAAAGAGGTGAAATCACTATCTCTGAATCCCCAACATGAGCCCACAAGAAATGTTGCAGGACTCTTGCATGCAGAGACAGGACACTAGGGCTTTCAGAAGGAAGCAGCATTTGTTTTAGCCTGCACTACAGCAGATTCATACCCAGAGGCTGAACCCCAAATACAGCATGTCTTTGCCTTATATAACCTCTGTTAGTGCCCCTGATACATGTTTGCCCCTTTGATTCCCCTTTATGATAACATACATTCTGGTTGGGTATTCTATACTATAGAATGGCAGCAGAGTTTTGACAGAGTCATGACAGAGTTACAGCAGAGTTGCACATGAGCAGTGAGGATGCCACTTTACTTTCTTTTTGTACTGGCAGCATGTGCATACAAAATTACTGAGTACACCACATCACCTTCTCTTTGTTCCAGGAGAACCCTTACCTCAAATCAAGGTGAAATTATATGAGTGTATATACCACTGTTATCATTTCTCAGTAAACTTCATTTCCTTGAAACTATAAAGTAAATATCAAAAAGAATATACAACAGCTAGATTGCAGTTCAAAAAGACAGGAGTTATTTTTGTAACATTAACAGCAACTAGGAACAGACTCCACATTATTGTTTTCCTGCATTATGAAATCTCAATTCTAAATAGCCGCCTATGTATGAACATGCTACATATTTCTCAGAAGGAATGACTTAAGTGGATATGTAGGGCTATGACAAATAGAATTGTGACTTTCATCATTTTTAAGGCTAATATAAGTTATTATGTATACAAAATGCATATTTAGGTCCAGTTGCCCTCTATGGAACATGCCAGAAGTGAATCTCACATAGTACAAAGCAGCAAAAAAATAAAGCATCATAATTTGTGACTGACTACAAAATTATAGTTTTACAGTGAAAATAAAGAAAAGAGCAGAAAATAAAAGTAGAGCAGAATTAATGGGCATTCTCATCAGTCACGTTCTGGAAAACTCTTCACAATGAATTTCTAAAAGAATCCATGATCTGAATTTGTAGATTTTGAGCTTGCAAACACTTTTTTCAATAAATTTATTGTATTATAATCTAGGAATATTTTTGAGATTTCTAATCCTAGAAGAATTCAAATACCCATTAAAAAGGTACCAATAAATCAAGCTGTGTCACTATCCTGAATTACCCAGTTTTTACCAATCTTATAGGAAAACAATATCAATGAAAGAAACAGTGGTTATGATTCATCGAGCTCTTTCCCATTTGAACTGTCTCTTCTTGGGCAAGCGCTGAGGGATATGACATTATATAAAGCATTTTAAGTAAAATCATTCACTTTTCTTTACAAATGATAGATTATGAAAAAACACTATGTTAGAATCAAAGTAAGGCTCTGATTATCCAGGCAGTTGCTCTAGTTCAGATATTAGGTATGCATAAAAATCTCACCTATGAGAAAATGCAAGAAAGTTTAGATGTTAAATGATTGACTTATGAGAGACTTAACTTAAGCAGTGCATTAGTCCACTGATAGGGATTAAATGGATAGTAATTGTAGGAAGGCAGAGTGTGACTGGAGGAAGTGGGTGGCTGGGGACATGCCCTTAGGCTTTACATTTTGCCCTTAGTGAGGGGAGAGCTCTCTCTCTCTCTCTCTCTCTCTCTCTCTCTCTCTCTCTCTCTCTCTCTC
>NW_026000258.1:163161-191818 GCF_001458135.2 Marmota marmota marmota | reverse complement strand
TCTCTCTCTCTCTCTCTCTCTCTCTCTCTCTCTCTCTCTCTCTCTCTCTCTCCTTCCTGATGGTCAAGTCCTGAGCTGCTTTCCTCTGCTGTGCCCTAATGTTCTGCCTCATGTCTGGCACAGAGAAATGGAGTTGGCTGTCTGTGGACTAAAACACTGAAACTGTGAGCCCCACATAAACTTTTCCACTGCTACATTGTTCTTGTTGGGCAAGAACAGTGCAATAGCAGTGATCACAGCAGTGCAAAAGCTATTAAAATAGCAGGTGCTCTTTGGTCAAATACAACTTATGTGACTTGGTTTTCTTGTGTAGGAAAGAATTTAAGATCCCAATGTAAATGGGCCTTATTATGTTATTCATAAGTGTATTGACACGTGTGCTCTACACAGGCTAGTTTTAAAAGGTGCTTCCACTTCTGATGCAATGACTAAAAAATCATGTACAATTTTATGATTAAAATTACACATAATTTCCTTAGATTTGCTAATGTACAGCCAGATTTGGACAGCAAGCTTTCAAAGACCCATAGAGTAAATCTCCATAGAAGAACAACATTCTTATAACAAGAGAAAACACAAAGCTCTAATCTCTCCACTTTCCCCTCAAATGTTCAGTAAAGGTTTGAAATACTTTTCATATATTTTCCTTCCTACTGTTATGGGTGATATCATAATGCATGATAAACACATACACTCAACCCACACATGTATTTTTCTTTCCTTCCCATCACCTTGATCCTTAGGTTGTCCTTCACTTTCTCTTTCCTTAATAAGTGTACTCTCCTGATTTTCTCTTGGTGGCACAGTTTGCTGAGGTGCTTCTTCACCAGACTCCTGGGCCTGTTGGCGTATGTGAGTAAAAATTAAAAGTTTGGCTGATAATACAAGTACTAACTTAAATATGCATAATAAATTGATATATATAATATCTTTTTCAACCTGATTCTACATACTTATTTTCAACAAAGCTACTCTTCCCATGATGAGGTCACTCCCACAGGAGTTAACTGCAATGATTTTGTACAGATTTTAATCTATGTTGGATTGGATATGTTCAATCTACTGTTAATGGGTATCAGAAGGAAATCATCAGGCATATTTCCTGGGAACATAAGAGCATTCATCCAGGCCAGCACAGAAGAGAATTCTCCTTGATGAGAACTCTATCAGCAGGGAAATTATTAACATCGTATCTATAATATCTTCAACATTTCTCAAAATTATTTTTCTATTAACAGAAAATATAAAGTATGAAAATACAACTACAGACTCAACAGGCTGAGAAGACTCGTGTTCATCCTGTCTTCCTCCAGCTTTAGTTCTTGGTCTTTCTTGTCTTCTCATGTTCCACTCTAAAACCTAAATAATGTGATTTGAAGTATAAATTTAAAGGACAACATATTTGACCATTCCATGTAGTCTAGATAATGTGTAATTTCTTAAAATGTAGAAAAATATTTCAAAATAAATCCTAGGGTACTACTAATACACAATGTATTCCCTGTGTTCATTGAACCTGTATTTTATCCATGCTAACAGAGAAATTCTCTTAAGGCACATGGCAAACAGAATATGTTTTGGTTGAGATTTGGTTGGACAAGTTCATGTATCATTATGGAGACATGTAGGAAAATTCTCGTAGAGAAATAAAATTCAAAGGGCTATTGAATATATACACTCCCAGCAACTAAGCCCATTCTAAAATAACATTTTTCTGGAAATACACAGTCTTCTTAATTCCCTCCCAAACCCTTTACAGCTATTTTGGTTCCAGCCATAACACAGATGATATGGTGAGATATAGATGGCTTAGTCTGCCACCCATTGTCACTCTGTGCATCTTGGGGACACAGAGGCAACCCCATGCTGTCCCCACATTTTCAGGCTCTTTCTCACTATCTTGCCCCATCTATTATGACAGCCACCCTCAATAGAGCCCACATTACTCCCTCGTCCCAGCCCCTCTAAGATCACAAACACTCATTGTGGTGAGATGGATGATGACCTCCAGATCCTCCCTATGGAGCCCCCAGTCTAACATGCTGGAAGCACACTGGCACCTCTTCACACTACTGGACAGTAGTCCTTCTGAGAGAGCCGATCTAAGAACCTACCTCCTGACACTCAGCAAGAAAGAATCCAGCCTGTGAAAACAAGGAAGTAAAGACTGACCGCACAACCCGCCTGGGCACCTCTCTGGGCACGGGAAGCAAAACGCATGCGCAGCAACTGACACATAGCAGGGAGCATGCGCAGTGTTGGTTGTCTGGAGAGGGGGATGGGCTTTTCCTGCCTCCATGGAGACATTCTGTCTTGCGCACTGACGTCTTTTAGGAACCCTTCCCCCACCTTCTTTTTCCCCTCTGCTGGGATTTACTTTTTCTATCACAAAGTTTGAGAGTAAACAGACCAAGGTTGTCTTTAAGGAAAGATGTGTTTCAGAAATACCCAGTGTGAAAGCAATACTTATTAAGAAACTTAATACATATTTCCCCCCTCTATTACAATTGAACATGGGTGCTCTCCACTACTGAGTCACATCCCAGCCCTCTTTAATTTTATTTTGAGTTGGAGTCTGTAGAAGTTGTGAAACTGGACTCAAAGTTTTAATTCTCCTGTCTCAGTTGGGATTACAAGGTGTGCACCCTACAAACTTATTTTTGTATGTGTTTTGAACAGATAATTTCATGCTTGCTGCTGCTGCTTTTTTCCCTTTTCTTTCCTTCTTCCTGTCATGATTTCACTGTCTATATCCACTCCTATAGAATCAATGCATTCAAACATATTTAATTTTGATGGTCCCATTGTATACCTTTAAATTTCTGAACAAACTTTTGAAACATTTCCTTGACCATTTCAGGGCTCAGCTATATCCTTAGATATTGGTCCTGGGATCTAGGCCAAGGTTATTGTCACATGATGTACAGTAATAATGGCTATGCTTATCATACACAGATGATCATCATTCCCAAATATTAGCCCAATCACTGGTGCATAAGATAAAGCTGGCATTTTTGCTTAACACTGTAATGAAGTGTAGTACTTTAATAGGGGAACTAGCATCTAAGATAAGAAAAGGCCTAAGTGATACTTATTCTGATGTAGAAGTGTAGCGTAGAAAGAGATCATTGAAGGTGGGTGATGGCGGTTATAATTGGGAAGGAATTGTGGTGTAAAGTTTTAGGATATATAGATAGAGAAATGCTATTTTTTAATTTTTAGTTTTAATTTGCCCATAATAATTAACTATATTGGTATAGTTTGTGATATGTGTGTATGTATATGTATGTATGTATGTGTGTGTGTATGTATGTGTATATATATATATATATATATATATATATATATATATATATAGTGAAATGAACAACTATGGTAAAGAGCATTTCCTTCACCTCAACATTTATCCTTTATTGTAGTTGAGATCCAAATCCTGTCTGCTTGTTATTCTGAAATACACAGTCCACAGTTTAATGTAGTCTCCCTACTCTTTTATACAACATTAATATTTATCTCTCCTATCTGGCTGTATTTTGGTACCAAATATACAACCACTCTTATCTCCCTCCCTTCCTTCTTCTCTCAGCCTCTGTTGACCATTGTTCTACTCTCCAATTCTATGAGGTCAGCTTTCTAAGTTTCCACATATGATTGAGAACATGCCATATGTCTATCTGTGATGAAGGTATGGTTTCTGAGACATGAGTTTCAAAGAATATTGGGGTGACAAAATGTCATTTGACACTTAGTTGTGGAGTGATAGGCATTTTGTGAAGTTGGTGAAATGAAAAGTGGAGTTCTTTGTAATTTTCTTCTAGGTAAGAGAATCCTGTATTATTAATGTTGATGTAGCCAGTGGAATATAAACTCTTCTCTTTGTGGACATTAGTGTAAACAGTTTCAGTTCTCTTTATCTCTTTTTATGTATCTCGCAATTTAATGGGGTAAATTGTATATTGAAGTAAAAGACAAAAAAGGGGTCCTTGATGAGCCAGCTATTCTTATTGTCAGTAAGATACAGTGTTGCCCCAGCTCCTATAGTTTCCATGTATCTGGGCTTCTAATTAGAAAATATATTGAGTGGGAAAGCAGAGGTTTCTCAGTCTCTCTCATTCCCTAAATTGTAGCTTGACTAGACATGCCATTTTTCAATTTTTAATATGATGAGAGTATAGTTCTTGACAGTGTTTAGTTCAAATTTAATTTTTTGTTCTTTCTCAGCATGCACATTATCATTACCAAATTTTACTCAGTTTCTCCATTTTTCATTCTAGTTTTTAGTGTTGTGCATTTCCAAGTACTTGACAAATGGGCAATACTAAAATCTAGATTTATACTTTCTGTGAGCAAGTAATAAGGAAATGGTCAAGGTAATGCCTTCAGAATACTGGAGGGTTGTACTTCCTGAGGAATAGTGCTTGATGAATTCTGAATAGCTCCACTGCAGCTTCCAAGGGCAGGCTTCCATCTGAAACTCTTCCTTACTTCCTCTCTCCATTCCTGTTAGACCTTACCTCTGGACAACCAGAAACATTCAAAGGATTGTTTTCTGTTTTGTATGTAAGTTGTGAAATAGCAATGGTGACACACTGAAGCAAGAAAAGCTATGAATAATAAAGAAGAAGAATTGCCAAATGATCCTAAGGACTCTCAGCTGCTTAGCTAAGAGTTTGATCTAGGATTGGAGGTAGCAACTATACCTCAGGAACAGTTCAATTTCCAACATGATCAGTGCTGTCCATATTCTGGGTATGGAATTCTGTACTTCATTTTACACAGAATCATAGAGATGCAGGAGGGTCAGAGTACATCTACAAATTCAGGACAGCTGACATTAGAGTACTGTAAGCAGTGTCACCTAAACTCAGACTGGTGGTTCATGTTATGGCATCTCTTCCCATACTTGCCTCATAAATTGGGAGCATATTAAGGAATTGGAGGTCAGGTACACTGCAGCAAAATGTAGACTCAATATATGGCCAAGAGCACAGGACACCACAAGCCCATGCTGGCCCTTTTGCCTGTGAATTCCTGTGTGTCCACATGATGCTTATCATACGCCCAACAGACACTGTTACTGGAAGTTGGAAACTTTATTCCATCAACCATTATATATTTGGTCGAAATGTAAAATCCCAGAACAAATAAGATGAAAGGACACATGTAAAAAAGGAGACACAAATGGCCAACAATTATATGAGAAAATGTCAACATCTCTAGCTATCAGGGAAATATAAGTCAAAACTACACTGAGTTCATTTTACTCCACTGAAAATGGCAATGATCAAGAATACCAACAATAATAATGATGGTGAAGTAGTGAGGGAAAAGGTATATTGTTGGTGGAACTGCAGACCAGTACAGCTGCTCTGGAAAGCAGTGTGGAAATTCTTCTAGAACTAGTGATGAAGCCTGGCATAGTGGTGCAATGTAATCCCAGTGGATTGGGAAGATGGGACAGGAGGACTGAAAGTTCAAACCCAGCCTCAGCAACTTAGCAAAGCTCCAAGCAACTTAAAGAGTTCCTAAACAACCTAGTGAGGTCCTGTCTCAAAATAAAAATTTTTAAATACCAGGCTGGGGTTGTATCTCAGTGGTTAAGTGCCCCTTCGTTCAATCACTGGTACCCCCCTCCAACAAAAAATACAATTAGGGATGGAACCACCATATGACCCAGCTATCCTCCTTCTCAGTATTTCTGCAAAACATATAAAATTTGCATACTCTAGTGATACAGCCACCTCAATGTGTATAGCAGCATACTTTACAAAAGCTCAATTATGGAATAACCAAGGTGTCCATTAATAGATTAGTGTATTAAGAAATTGTGGTGCATGTACACAGTGAATTTCTACTCAGCCATAAAAAATGAATGAAATTATGGCATTTACCAGTAAATGGATGGAAATGGAGGATATCACGCTAAGTGAAATAAGCCAAACTCAGAAGCTGAGGAGTTGAATTATTTTTCTCTCATACGTGGAAACTACATTAAAATAAAGGAAAAGTGGAGGGAAGGATAAAATATATAATGACAAAGGGAAGGCCAATAATTTAGAAGGAGTTTAAGAGGCACAGTGGAGGGATAGGTAAGGAGAGACCATGCAGAATGTGCCTACATAAATACACTACAGGGAATTTCACCTTTATGAATAAGTAGAAAAAAAGACTTAATCATATATAAATAAATAGACAAGTGAAAGGAAGTCTAGTAGGGTAGAAAAGGGAGAACAGGAGAGGGAACAGAGGACAGGAGGGAAAGGAGGAAGGGCAAAGAGTGGATCATGAACCAAAATTGAATTCAATGCATGTATGTGTTTGTTGAGATGAACCCAACCAATATGTATAAGTATAAAGCTCTTAAAAAAAAGAATGGTGTGCATCAGCGTATGGTGGCACATGCCTGAAATCCCAGTGACTCAGGAGACTTAGGCAAAAGGACTGAAAGTTTGAGGTCAGCCTCAGCAACTTTTGTAAGATTTAATGAGAGAGGTCTCAAATAGAAAATTAAAATACCTGGAGACATACCTCAGTGGCAAAACATCCCAGGGTTTAATTACCAGTTCAAAAAAAAGTAAGGTGTATGTATGCTTAATAGGGTTGTTTGATGCAGAATCACCTTTTTGGTTGTGTGGATATAGATGTGATTCTGAGTTGTAATTGTAGATTGTGCATAGTAATGGGAAGAACATAGGAAACAGTCATTGGAAGGGCTTCTCTATGACATGTGGTCATAATCAGGCTGAGAGTTTATGGAGAGGAAAAACAGGTCTCTTTTTTCCCCTCCATATCTTCTAGTAACTACTAAAGTAAGCTCAGAAGTATTTACAGATGATGTAGCATTGTTCCATTGAACATGTGCCAATAGTTCTTTCTCTGTGTCCTCACAAATATTCCAATAAATTCAGTATTATAGTTTTTTCTATAGTACAGTAAAATAAGGATTACTGAAAAAAAATGTAAAGCTTATTTTGTCCCAATGATTTAGGGACACTGTGTGATGTCAGTGCGCTACATTTTCAGAAATCTTTTAAGACAAAAACAAAGCCTCTTACTTTAATCAATAAAATATATGCCAACAAATATTTTATGAACTTATCAGGTTACTACTACAACCAATATGTACAACATGAGCTCCATAGACAAAATGTTTAAAAGTATTTGCTTTGAGAAAAATCAAAGGTTTTGCACTTTGACCTTGAATCCCCAAATCTGCAGTATACTAGATTCAGGTATTGTGAATTTTATGAAAATATTACATTATTTGAAGATGAAATAAAATCATAAAAAATGGACTCCTCACATGGAAAAGTGGCTAACAAATAACATGCACTCTGAGTGTGAGTTGCTATTATACCTCTTCTCATTTAAAAACTCAATAACTAGAGCTATTTTCATTACCACATACAGATCTAGGATTGGCCTGCCCATCCATGATCATATGGCACAGATCAAAATTACGTAGGCAAATTTATGGAGTGCTAACTTTTATATTTCCTTGCACGTAAGATTATTATCAGCATAGAAGCAGAAAAGCTGGTCATTTTTAGGGGGACACAATTATAGGCATCTTGCAAAGAAGATAAGTTCCATGCACAGTGTGAAGTCATGAAAGTATGGAGCTGCTTCTTCTATCTCTGGCTTTTCTGTAGAGTCTAATGATGAAATGAAGTGACCCAGAAAGTGCGTACATTTGAAAACCTAGTTCAGCATTACTCAAAGCCTTATAGAAACCTTAGTTTCAGAGAACAGGAAAAGAAGTATTATGTCCTAAGCATTTATGAAAGCAGTGTTTACATGGAACTGGTTATGCCTGTCCATTATTGTAAAAAAGGAAAAAAAAGCATGACATATAAAATAGCAGAAATAGGCTGTTATTATTCAAAGATATGATTGTGCGTTTTAAAAAACAAAAAGGACTGATGAATGAAATAAGCATGTTTAGTAAGGTTGCTTTATAAACAATTTATCAATGAATATTTTACGTGCACCTATCAGCTCCTATATATTCAGTTTCATGTATAAAACTTCAAAAATGCAATATTGAATACTATCAAATACCTAGGGAAAACGTTAACAAAAATATACAAGACCTCTTTGGAGAAATCTGTAAAAGTTTATTGAGAGATATTGAAGTACAGTATTCAATATAACAATGGCCTGACTGGTTTCAGCTTGTCTTCATTTATATATCTGGCTGCCCTTCACCTATAATATAAACATAGCAGTTGCAAACATTACTAGGCAGATCTTTATTACATGACATTAAAGGCATAGAAACAGCAACAGAGTTTTGATTTTATAAAACGGACTCAATCAAGAATTCCAAGAGTCACTGTTTTGCTTATATACAATTAAGCCTCTATGCAGACTTTGAAAGACGACTTGTGCACACACATATTATCACTATTTTAATAATATACCATACTTTTCACTGGTATAGGAAGTCAAGTTCATTTCATTTTAAATGAAATAAACTTGTCTTCATTTAAAATGAAAATGGTTGTAAATAGAAAGTAAAATTTTAGATGCTTTTACTAAAAAAAAAATTATGCAACACAGAAAAACAAAAGGAATTAAGAAAAAAGTGTAACTGAAATGTTGTACCTAGAAATGATAATTTGAATATGAGGTAGCTAAAACAGTTATGTCACATTTGGAACTGCATAAGGTATGTGAAAGGAAGTTCAGTGTTGCATTTGTCTTCCTCTACTGTGGAAAACAATGTCTGCTAGTTTACCTCCAACTGATTTTTATGTAGGGTAATCTTGATTCTTCATCTTCAACAATGGTCTATCTGGACTATGAATAGAGCCGCTTTTTACACTTGAAAGCACTCTAGTTCATGAAATAAATTATATGGACATACTAGTTTTCAGGCATTACCATTTTTTAAGCATCAATGTGAAGAACATATATACCATATCTTATAGGAAGGCAAAAAATAAATGAATAAATACACATGTTGATATGTAAATAAATAGGAGGAAGAAATGGAGGGAGTCATGTGAAGTCATGTGTGAAGTAAAAGGGCAAGTAAGACACTTGGAAATGCCAAAACTTGTGTTTAAGAAGTGCTTTGGAGGGGCTGGGGATATGGCTTAAGCGGTAGCGCGCTGCCCGGGTTCGATCCTCAGCACCACATACAAACAAAGATGTTGTGTCCACCAATAACTAAAAAAATAAATATTAAAAAATTCTCTCTCTCTCTCTCTCTCTCTCTCTCTCTCTTAAAAAAACGTGCTCTGGAGGGACAACTGCCAAATTTCAGAAGACCTTCCCTTATATCTATGATATTTAGATTCAGGTTCTACTGGGATATGATTTAAAAAAATCCATGTTTTTCACAGATACAAAAAATTTAATTCATACTTGGAAAATATTAGCATTCAAAAATGTATTCATTTTCAATTATATAATATATTTAATACCTGTTACCATTATTCATTGTTGGGACTATTCCATTTTATTTAGTTATGTAATCTTAATTGAGTATTTGTATGAATAGCTATCTTGCCAACAGCAGTCTTGTCATTTATTATTTGTATTACTATTCATTTTACATTTTACATTAATTCATACAGGTCTTTTATTAGGTACTTCTTTCCCTTTCCCTTAGGTTTATTCTTTTGCTTTCATGTAACTTTTCACACTGCAAGTTCACATACCTTGTTAACATTTTTAACAATATATACATTTAAATAAATAATATTCCTAGGATTGTATTTTAGTCATGTTTAGAATGGACCTCTACATTATCAGAGAACAATCTTCCAATGTAAACAGTCTAATAGCACGGTTTAGCATTGTAAAGAAAAAGCATTCAGAAGACTAAACTCAAGGTTTTTCTTCCCTAAATACCAAGTAATTCATTAAATTCAGAAACCTGTGTAACTAAGAGTCATTAGTTTGAAACCTGTGTAACTAACAGTCATTAGTTTGATTAAAATGCTTGTGTAAAACATACTTATATTGGCTACACAGGAAGTCATATTGTGTTAGAACTTCAAGAAGTAGGTATATACGCTAATCTCCATACACTCTCCGTTCATCATAAGCCACAGAAACTATACTGCCTGCTGCGATCTTATTTTTATCATTCAAGGCTTCATCAGGGAAAGGACTGCATATGCTATTATTCTTTAACAATCAGCTAATTCAAAAGCAGACTCTCAGAACAGTCATTCAAGTCTCCAAACTTAAAAGAAGAAAACATCCAAGTGTTTGCTCATTAGCTTAGTGACAGTGAACACTCTATCCAAATATTTTAATTTGATTCAAGCAAAAATTTTATGATAAACAAGTCATGGAAAACAAAATACCATTCCACTCTACCCAACATAACCAAAAAGTGTAATAACAAGCAGTGAAAATGATTTTAATGCATATGATTTTGAATTCACTATTTTTAATAATGGCAAAGGTGGGTTTAGAAGTTAAGAATTCATCCACAATCCCTCAAAATATGTTAGGGGTGATACTAGACTCTACTTATCACATTAGTTTATTTCATAGGAAATGATTCTACAACTGTGTTATGTAGTTCTAAAAACAGAAATTATAAAATAACCTGAAAATTGTTACCTGATGTTGGAGAGAATTATATCAAAAGTTGAAAATTGCTTTCATATTTTATGATTCATTATGGTGTTGACCCAATTTGTTCTTGTAAGTGCAAAACAAGAAACTGGAGTCTGAATTACCTTGCAAAGTATCTTTATATGTGAACTCTAGTATTAATGCAGCAGTAATATTATCTCTATAATATTAAGAATACAATACTCTGGAACACCAATCTCCACAATTTTGCATATTACTGAATAATATAATAATATACCTGCTTCTGGCAGTTGAGGAGGCTGGTTGTAAATTCCCCTTTGACATCAAGGCCATCTCCTTTTTTACCTCCAGTTTTTACCAGAGACATCTCCTGGAGATCAGCTTCCAGGCCAGTCCCTTAAAAATAAAAAAAAAGGTTCTTAAGTGAATTTGGCAAGATGGAGGTACAAGAGCCTCCTCACTTTACTTCCTCCTATTGATACAATGAATAAACATCTGCATATATATCCATTCTCTTTGAGAAAAATCCAGAAACTAATTGAGAGAGTCCTATATATCAGAACATGGAGAAAATAGCCACATGTAAATAGGTAGGATAACCAGAGATACACTCTCATCACAAAACCCACAAAAGGAACAGCACCTTACAGTCAGGAAGGAATACCCAACCCCCAGCTTTCCCCAAGAAGACCACACATACAGTTCCTCTATTTTAGTCCTCCCACTCTGAGGGACTGACTTTCTAACTCACATTTCAAAATGCAACAACATCTCAGAGCCCCTGAGACCACCAAGAAAATGAAAGTGTTTTAAACAGGCATGGAAGCACACACTCCTTTTCCCTAACCTCAGTGCAGAGTAAGCAGATAATAATGGCCAGAGACCTGGAAGAGATTTTCCTGCACACTTTTCCCACCTCCTCCCTTAGGACTGGGCTACTAAATAGCCTCTCTATAGGTGCCAGTGAGGGAATGTACGTAAACAACAGACCTCCAGAAGCCTGAATGATCTTGTGAGCCCTTCTCTTGCCTTCCCCACTGACCATACCTCCAGGGATTTAAACAGGTCTCCAACATCTCCCTGGATATTGGTCGAGCACATATCATATGCCCTGACATTTACAACTCTAGGCCAAGGGACAGGCCCCAAATCTCTGTGTGTGAAGTTTAACTGTATCCATGAGTCCCCTGACCACAGAGAATGAAATATCCCTTGACAGATGAAATGATAAAGAAATTGTGGTGAGTATATACCAGTACATGTACAGTGAAACTTCACTGATCCTTTAAAAATAAGGATATCTTGTCATTTTGGACAACATGTATGTATCCAGTTACCACTATACTAAATGAAATCAGGCACATAGTCACAGGAAATTACTACATGATGTCACTTGTATGAGGAATCCAAAAAGAGTTCGTTGCACAGAAGTGAAGTAGAACATGGTTTACCAGGTGTGGGGATGTTTGGAAACAGGGAAATTTTGGTCAAATTGCATTAAATTTTATAGAATAAATCAGTCAAGATATCTAATGTACAACATGCTGATTATTTAACAATATTGTGTTGTAACTGGAAATTTGCTATGAGTGTAGTTTTCAGGTACCACATACAACTCCAAAATATTTTTTAAAATGTAGAGAAGATACGTCAATTTGTTTGCGTAAATCATTTCAATATGTCTGTTCATCAAAACATCTCATTGTACATGTTAAATTTATATAATGGAAACAAAATGATAATAATATTTATAATTCAGAGAAAAACATGAAATTTGGGAATGATAATATTCACCTCATAATGTGAAATGAAACTTGCAGCCTGGGGTGATAATACATTAGATTAATTAGCTATATATTAGAAACTGAAGAACATAACAACAGAACTTTGTTTTCCTTCAAAGAAGCTAAAAAATATTTTGCAAATATCAGACTTTTACTTTCTCAAGATTCCATTCAGGGGGCTGGGGATGTGGCTCAAGCGGTAGTGCGCTCACCTAGCATGCGTGCGACCCGGGTTCGATCCTCAGCACCACATACAAACAAAGATGTGTCCGCTGAAAACTAAAACATAAATATTTAAAAAAAGATTCCATTCAGACACCTCAGTTGCCTCCTTTGTACATCTGTGTTATTTTACTCACCACAAGAAATCAGTTACTTTGGACACCTATGACTACACTGCAAGTCCAACATTGAAATTACTTCTCTCATTAATACTCAGACCCTTAGCATCTGGTATGAGTAGACACCAATAAAAACTGAGTGAAAAAAGTCTTAGTGATTCCTAAAGCTCAATAAATAACACCAAGAATCACTAAGTGGCATGGAAACAAATAAAAAGTTTCAAAAGAGTAAAAGAAACAAGAGCATGAAAAGAGAATATAGAATAGAACAAGTCTTTGCTAGCTACTATTCTGACAAGGGATAAATACCCATAATATATAAAAAGCATAAGAAATTGAACACCAAAAATACAAAACAAAACAAACAACCCAATCAATAAATGGGCAAATGAAGTAAACAGACATTTCTCAAAAGAAGAATACAAATAGGTAATATATGAAAAAAATATTCAACCACCCCAGTCATCAGAGAAATGCAAATCAAAACTACATTGGGATTTCATCTCTATTCTACCAGAATGGCACTCAGAAAGAATACAAATAATAATAAATGCTGCAGAGGAGGCAGGGAAAAAAGTACACTTTGTTGGTGCAGATGCAAATTAGTAAATAATCAGCATGGAGGTTTCTCAAAAGCCTAGGAATGGAACAAGCATATGAACCAGCTATCCCATTTCTTGGTTATTTGTTGGAAAGAAATAAAATCAGCATAATACAGAAATACATGCATACCGATGTTTATAGTAGCACAACCCACAATAGCCAACATATAGAAGCATCCTAGGTATCAATTAACAAACAAATGGGTAAAGAAAATATGGCCAAGGAAAAGGGAGGTATTAGGGAATAAGAGTGATCAGATTATTTTTTATGCATGTGTGAATATGTCGGAATGAATCCTACAATTATGTATAATTATGGTACACCAATTAAAATCATTAAAAGTTTTGGAAACAACTGATCTCTTTAACTGTCAATGTCATGAAAGACAAAGGAAGACTGCAAAGTAGGTCCAGAAAAATTGAGACTAAATATACATGAAGACAAAATTTAATGGACAGAACTATGGGTTACAAAAAAATAGTTTATAATTACAAAGAGACTACTGGGACAGGTGGAAAAATTTCCTGAATTTAGTAATTGTACAAAGTTATATAACATACCAACTTTATCTTTGTATGTAGGGTACACATACACTTAGAGTAGAACTCTTTCATTAAACATTTGAAAATTAAATGATTCAATATAAATAAGATAAATGGAATCAATAAGAACATAAAAAGGATGTGAATATCAGTACATGACAAAGACAGAGTGGGGAGGTAAACAGATGTTGGCCATGAGATAGAATGATAAAGGAAGTAAGGTGGAAGGTGGGCATGAAACCAATGGCAAAATGTATGATCAATTGGTGATTAAGGGGATATATATGAGTTTTAATTGTACCATGGTTATAATTTTCTTATAAATTTTATTTACTTGAAACTGTAAAGTAAAAATTAAAAGGAATATAAAACAGCTAGATTACAGTTCAAGAAGACAGGACACCAACATAGTTGCCCATTAATAGAAGACTAGATAAAGAAAATGTGATGTATATTTGGAGTTTTACTCATCCATAATGAGGAATGCAATTAAGGCATTTGCTGGTAAATGGATGGAAGTGGAGATCATTATGCTGATTCAAATAAGCCAGCCTCAGAAAATCAAGGGTCAAATGTTTTTTGTTTTATTTTTTTTCATATGAAGAAGCTAGAAATAAGGAATTTTTTAAAAATTGGGTGAGATGTCAGGATCATAGAAGGGCTAACAATGGCATAGAGAAAGGAGGTCTAAGGGCAGGGAGACAAAAAATGGGAAAGGGGAGGAACTGCAGAATGAAACTGACCAAAATATATTATGTGCACATATGAATATATTACAATCAATATTGTTTTATGTATAACTATAATGCACCAATTCAAAAATTAATTTAAAAAGCATCATGTTGTACTTGTCAGATTTATACAATGAAAACAAAATAACAAGGTTTACAATTTACATATCAAAACATGCAATATGAATTTGGGAATGACAATATTCACAACCTCAGTAATGTTAAATAAAAGCTACAGGCTAGTGTACTGGGATAGTTGATGCATTAGAACCCCAAGAGCATAACTTTGAGACTCAGTTTCCTCCAAAAAGTGCAGAGCAGGATTTTGCAAATATTACCTTTTTTTCTCCAAGTCTCCTTTCAGACAACTTAGTTGCCTTCTTTCTACTTATCTATTAGTGTACTCACCATATTAAATCAGTGATTCAGGGAGCCTCTTTGCCTAGACTATGAGTTAAAATTTGAAATCACTGCTCTCTTTAGAATTCAGATTCTTAGTACAAAGTATGTTACATGACATAAGTAAGCAGTAATAAATACGTAGGGAAAGTCTTAGTAAACAACTTTTGTTTTTAAAAACATTAATGTCATGAAAGACAAAGAAAGACTGGGAAATAGGTTCATATTAGATTAGACTAGCAGTATACATAAAAACAAATTCAATGGATTGTACTCTTTGTTTGAAAAATATTCTCTGAAAGAGATTAGTGGGACAAGGTGGAAATTTACATGTAGAGTATGCATATAAAATTGTATATTCTCGGGGCTGGGGTTATAGTTCAGTGGTAGAGTCCTTGCCTCACACATGTGATGCTCTGGGTTCGATTCTCAGCACCACATAAAAATAAATAAATATATTTTTAAAAATTGCATATTCTCAATGCTTAATTATCTGAATTGAATAACTCTACAAGGTTATGTATAAAACACATACTTTTCTTGTTTGTAGTGTGTATAGACACTCAAGGTAAAACTCTCCCATAATATTTGAAAATATAATGATTCAGTATTCATAAAAATAAATATAATATCAGCAAGTATATAAATGAGTGGATGTAAATATCATATATGACAAAGACATTGTGGAGAAAACAAGATATGGGCACAAAGATGGAAGAAAAAAGGAAGGAAGGAGGAAGGTGGAAATGAAACCAACATGGCAAAAAGTAAAACAATTCATGAAACTATGTGAAAACTCCATGATTTCAATTGTACAATTGCTATAATATTCTGTAAATCTTATTTGTTTCAATATATAAAGTAATAACTATAAAAACTTCCTTTCCTCATACACTAGATTATAGATTATAATTATAATCTAGATTATAATCTAGATTATAGATTATAGTTCAGGGAGTCAGGTTATTTTTGTAACATTAATAGTAACTAGGAATAGATTTCACTTTGTTGTTTTCCTGTATCATGTAATCTTATCCTTAAAGACAGTCTGTATATAAACCCACTATTTTTTTCTTACAGGAATGGCTGAGTGGAAGACAAATAGAAAATTGTATCCCTCATCCCATTTATGGGTCACAACTGATTTTGTTTAAAAACAGTTATATTAGATCAAATAGTAAGCCATGAGTGAATCTCACATTGAACAAAGTACCAAAAATAACAGCGACATAATTTATGAATGACTGCAAGATTACAGTCTCACAGTCACAATAAAGAAGTGGAGTAGAGTGGAATTAATGGGCATTCTCATCACCTTCCAGAAAAAAATAAAAATAAAAATAAAAACCTCTTCACAAGCAATTGCGAAACGAATCCATGACTTGAATTGTGCAGATGTTTAGCTTGCGAACATTCTTTTTTGAAGAAATAAATTGTTTTATCATAATCATGGGATTCTTTTCTAGTTTTCTTATCCTACAAGTATTCAAATACCCATTAAAGACAGTTAGAAAGGTACTAATAGAGCAAGCTTTATGACATTATCCTGAATTATCTAATTTAATACCAACTTAAAGTAAAACAACAATGGCCAAAGAAATGGGTCATCATTCATTGAACTCTTTCCTCTTTGAATTGTCTCTTACTGGATCAGTGCTCAGAAATTTGAATTTATAGATATTTGAGTATTAAGAATTTTAAACAAAAGGATGGACAATGAGAAAACACTGTTGGAATCCAAATAAGGCTCGTCTCTCCTAGGCAACTGTTCTTTGGTCAGACTCAACAACATACAGGAAGGGAGCTAACATCCCCATGTAAACTGGGCTTATTTTGTTATTGTTATGTTATTATGTTACAAGTGTGTTGACTCAGCCCTTTCTATAGAGAGTAGTGTAAAAAGGTGCTTTCATTTCTGATTCAATAACTAAGAAATGAGGTATAATTTTATGATTAAAATCCAACACCATTTCCTTGGATTTGCTATTGTAGAGGCAGCCAAGGAAAGCACAGTTTCTGATACCTACAAAGAAAGTCTCCAAGGAAAAGGAATGATTTTTATAGCAAGGGAATGCACAAAGCTGCAAAATATATTTTCCACATTCTCAATCAAATTTCAGGAGATGCTTAAATTCCTTTTCCAATATTTTCTTGCCTGCTGTTCCTGGTGATGGCATAACGTCTCATGCACATATACAGCTTACCCTACAGACATTTTTCTTGCCCTTCCCATCACCTTGATCCTCAAGTTGTCCTTCACTTTCTTTCTCCAGACTTGTTGTAATATCCTGACTTTCACTCTGTGGCTCCTCCTGTTGCAGTGGTTCATCACTGGACTGCTGGGCCTATTTGAGTAGGCATATAAAAATGAAAAGTTTGGTTGCTAATATAAATATCAACTTAAATATTCATAACACATACATATAATCAAAAGGAAGGCTAAATATATATTTTTAACCAGATTCTCTATACTTATTTTTTAAAAACCTACTCTTCTCACACTGAGATCACTCTCAAAGTAGTTAACTGCAATGATTTTTGTAAGGGATTTTCATTTTGATGAGATGGATGTATGTAATCTACTGACAGTAAGCATCATAAGGGTATCATTAGGCATAATTCATGGGAAAGTAAGAGCATGAATCTAGGCCAAAGTAGAACAGAATCCTCTTGGATAAATGCTTCCTTCCTGAGGCCAATTGTCACACCTTATCAGCAGGAAAGAATATTATCAGTGTATCTATAATATTTAACATCTTCTCAAAAAACAAGTTTAACAGACCGGTGTGGTGGCACACGCCTCTAATCCCAGGGGCTCAGGAGGCTGAGGCAGGAGGATTGTGAGTTCAAAGCCAGCAACAGCGAGGTGCTAAGCAATTCAGTGAGACCCTGTCTCTAAATCAAATACAAAATAGGGCTTGGGATGTGTCTCAGTGGTCTACTTCCCCTGAGTTCAATCCCTAGTATCCTCACCCCCCCAAAAAAACCAGTTTAACAGAAAACATGAAAGACTCACAAATACAGGCTCAAATGGACAAGCAGATTCTCGTTCATTTCTTCTTCCTCTAGACTTAGTTCTTGGTCTTCCCTGTCTTTTCATATTTCACACAGAAAGCTAAATAATGATATTTGCTATATACATTTAAAAGGATAACATATTTGATCATTTCCAATGATTGGTTCCTCACTCCTCACTCTGTTCCCTGCCATAGTCCCAAGTGAGGACTCTGTAATCTGTCCAGTGACCCAGAAAACACCTCCAGGATTCTGATAACTCTATCACTACCCCCAACACTGGCTCCATCTACAAAGACAGGCTGCCTTATTCCCTTGTCCTAGCCCTTCCATGGTCACAAAGGCCCGTGGTGGTAATGCCATCTATGAGAAGGACGACGACGACCTCAAGATCCGTCCCCCTCCCAGGCCATAGGGCCCTCACTCCAACCTGCTAGAAGCCCACTGGCATCTTCTCAAACTTGGACTTCTGACAAGGCTGATCTAAGGATCTCCCTGCAGATACTCAGCAAGAAAAAATTGAGAGAAAGAAGGAAAGCACGACGTGACTCATCACAGCTGTAGACGAATGCAGAGGGCAAGGTGCATGTGCAGTAACTGACATAAAGCCCGGAGCATGCGCACTGACTGAGTCAGGCGCCCTTACTGGGAGCTGGGGATTGGGCTTTTCCTGCCTCAGCAAGGAGATCCTGTCTTGCAGAATGAAATTCTCCTGCAGCCTCCCTCCTCACCTTTTTTGGAACTTATTTTCTCTATCAGGAACTGTGAGACTAATGGCTTAGCTCATCTTTAAGGAAAGATGTGTTTCAGAAAGAACCACTGTGAAAGCAATACTTATTAAGGAACTTAATATGTTTTTTTTTTTTCGTTTCTTTCTTTTTTTTTTTTTTTGCTGAGCACTACAAGGGATTGAACCTGGGGTCACTCTACCACTGAGTAACATCCCCAGCCCTTTTAAATTTTCTTTGGAGGCAAGGGTTCACAAAGTTGAAAGGCTGGCCTGGAACTTGTGGTCCTCCTGCCTCAGACTCCTGAGTCACTGGGATTAAAGTTGTGTGTCACAGTACTGACATTTGTTTATGTGTTTTGAACAGACAATTTCCTTCTTGCTGTTTTTAGTTCTCATGATTTCAGTCTTTTTCTGTTCATACAGAATCAATGCATTTAGTCATATTAACTTTGCCGGGTACATTGTGTACACTTAAATTTCTGTACATGTAACTGATTTCCCTGATTATGACTGTTCTTTTAGTCAGCTATTTTGCTGCTGTGACTAAAGGATCTGACCAGAACAATTGTAGAAGTGGAAAAGTTTATTTGAGGGCTCACGGTTTCAGAGGTCTTGGTCCATGGAAGGCTGACTCCATTCCTCTGTGCTCGAGGTGAGGCACAAATCATGACAGAAGAGTGTGGCAGAGGGAAGTAACTCACATATTGATCAGAAAGCAGAGAGAGGAGGGTCTCCACTTGCCAGATACAAATATATAACCCAAAGCCATGCTCCAATTCCCACCTCCTCCAGCCACACCCTACCACCTCGGTTACCTGTCAGTTAATCCTTATCAGGGGATTAATTCACTGATTGGATTAAGGCCCTCGTAATCCAATTATTTCTTCTCTGAACCTTCTTGCATTGTCTTGCACAAGGTTTTGAGGGACACCACATCTAAACCATAACAACTGTCATTATTCAGCCAGGTTATGGTTCAGATATATCCATAGATATTGATCCTAGGTCGCAGGCTAACATTGTTGTCACTGGTGTACAGTGATAATGAAATATAAATATATATCATCTCCAAATATTGGCCTGATCACCTGAACATAAGACAAAGCTGACATTTTTGCTTAATGCTGTAAGGGAGCAGAGTACCTCAACAGAGGAACTAGCATCTAAAAGGTGGAAAGGCTTAGGGAATATTTATTTGGATTTTGAAATCTAGTGCAGAAGGAGATCAGTTAAGGAGGGTGACAGGGGTTATAATTGGAAAGGAATTGTGATATAATGTTTTAGTGTGGGTGGACACAGCAAAACATTGATTATTTTTAGTTTTTATTTTTAACTGGCCCAAAATAGTTGACTATATTGAGGATGGTTTCATATTTCAGTAAATGTGTAATTATCAAAACAAGGTAAATAGCATTTTCTTCATCTCAAATTTTTTAAATTTTTTTTTTATATTGGGAGCATTCAAAATACTATCTGTTTGTTATTCCAAAATACACAAACAATTGTTAAGTGAAGCCACTCTACTCTGTTATAGCACACTAGAACTTATCCCTCCTATCTAACTGTATTTTGGTACCCAGTATACATACTGTCTATGTCCTCTCCCTTCTATGAAATCAGCTTTCTAAGTGTCCGCATATGAATGAGAACTTGTGATATGTCTGTCTGTGATGAAGTCATGGCTTCTGAAATATGAGTTTCAAAGAGTATGGGGTGATAAAATATCATTTGACAGGTGTGGAATGCTGAGCCATTCTTGCAGTTGGTAAGAAGAAAACTTACATTCTTTAGAACTCTATTTTCTAGGTAAAAAATCCTTGTATTAGTAAAGGTACATTGATGTAACCAGTAAAATATAAACTCTCTTTGTGTGGACATTTGTCTGTGTGAATAGTTTCAGTTTTCATTATTTCTTTTTGTATAATTCACAGTTTAGTCTGGGAAATAGTATAAGGACATTGAGGAGAAGAAAGGAGGCCTTCATTGCAAGTAGATTTATTGAAAGCTAGGATATAGTGTTGCAATGGTTCCTACAGTTTCCATGTATTTGGGTTTCTTTTGTTGTTATTGTTGTAGGGTTTATTGTTGTGGTTGTTGTTGTTTAGTTGTAGATGGCTAAAACACCTTTATTTTATTTGTTTATTTTTATGTGGTGCTGAGGAATCAAACCCAGTGCCTCACGCATGCTAGGCAAGTGCTCTACCACTGAGTGTGTGCTCACGCACACAAAGTGTTAAATTTTGCTGTGCTTAGCAAAACAAGGAGTTCTGTGAGAAAGTATGAACTCTTTGAACTGTGTCCTTGTTGCTGTCTTAAGATAAGAGAAAAGAATGATCTGCCAAGTGTAAAATTTGTGTGTGTGTGTGTGTGTTTGTGTGTGTGTTTGCCTGGGAATAACTAACCACAAGTTAATTGATAAGAAATACGGAGCATCGTGACCATAAACAAAGTTTTCCTGAGAATGTTTATCCATGCTTGTAAGGATTAAGCTGCCGAAAGGATGTTTTTTCTTTCCCTTTGTTTTAATTAACAATGCTGTATAAAAGAAAGAGAGAAAAAAAGTAAAGACGGTGCTCATTTCTACTGGATGTGTGTGTGTGTGTACGTGTGTCTTTCTTTAAGCATCTCTGCTGTACCAGGAATTACAGATTGTCAGCGAGTCTGACAACTGAGCTACAATCCCGGCCCATATTTGGGTTACTTTTAAGATATTTTGAGTGGGAAAGCAGAGGTTTCTCAATCTCTCTCTTTCCCTAAACAGGAGCTTAAATACACATTCAGTTCTTCAAATTTTTGTTATACAGTGAGTAGTCATCATCTCATGTACAATATTTAGTTTATCATCTGTCTTTTTTGTTTTTTCTCTCAGCATGGACATTATCATTAGTAAATATTAATCATTTTTCCATTCTTCATTCTAGTTTTTAGGGTAGTTCACTCCAAAGTACTCAAATAATGAATCATAGTGAATTCTGACTTTCTATGAGTATCTAATTAGGAAATAGTCAACTTCATGCTAAACAGATTGCTGGAAGGTTGTACTTCCTGAGGATATGTGCTTGTTGAGTTCTGAATGGCTTCACTGCAGTTTCCAAGGGCAGACTTCCACCTGATGCTGATCTCCAACTTCTCTCCATTCTTGTGGGATATTGCCCCTAGAAAAACAGAAATGTTTAAAGGATCATAATTTGGTTTGAATGTAAGTTGTGATATATCTCTAGTGACACACTTGAAGCAGGTAACTTGTAGAGACAAGAATTGCCTGACACATGATCCTGTGTTATTTAGCTTTTGTCACTGTGACCAAAATACCTGTCAAGGACAACTTAGAGTAGAAAAGAGTTATTTTGGCTCATAATTTCAGAGGTTTGGTTCATGGTGGGCAAACTCCATTGCTCTGGGCCAAAGGTAAGGCAGAACTTCATGGCAGAAAGACATGATGAAGGAGGTCTGCCCTGCTCATGGTGGCCTGGAAACAGAGAGAACAAGAGGAAAGGGCCTCTGGGACATTATCCCTTTCTGGGAATGACCCTAGTGACCCACATCTTCTAGCCATGCCCCAGGATCCTACAGTTACCACCTAATTAAATTCAAACTGATTAGGTTATTAGTCTCATAATCTAAACATTTAACCCTGAATATCCTCTCATGAACACTGCAGTACTGGGGGACACCTCATGTTGGAACAATAACAAGGTCAGGAGGGAGGCCTAGGGGCACAGGTCTCAGTGGTGCCCACCTTGTAGATGCATCTTCTAGTTTAGTACAGATAATTCTCCCTGTAGCCCCCCCCCCCGCCAGTTCTCTGTGCTTCCTAGCCACTATGAATAGAGTCACACTCCTCCACCATGCCCTCCCCACACAAAAGTGTCTCAAGGCAGCATTCTTTAAGGCTGGCCAGGGCATTGAGCTCATCCACAGAACATATTTTATGATGCCCACTCACAGCAGGAGCTAAATATCATGTGGAGTAAAGTACACACACAGAGGAAGTGCTGGGAATGCCCTAATGAGTCTCCTTGATCTTGAGAGATTGTAGGGCGGGCATCTTCATAAGCATGGAGAAGCATTCATGAGGTATGAAGGTGGTGTTCTAGGGAGAGAGGGTTGTATTAGGGACTGTATTAGGGGCTATATTAGGGTCTGTACAAATCAATCTTGTAAAGAACCAGGTTTTAAGATGGTAGGTCTCATCTGGCAGCTGGAAGGCCTCCCTGTGAGCTGGGAAGAGCCAATGGAGTGTTTTAGGAAGAAATATCATCATAAAAGTTGTGTTTGGGGATGATGGTATTTTGGAGGCAGAGTGGAACTGAGGGAGCAGGACAGAGCTATAGTTCCCACACACAAGGAACATAAACCAAAGCTGTGCAAGGAGACAAATCTATTCCAGGTTACATCCCTGTGGAGGTCCAGGAGCTGAGGAGATGCCTGTTCTGCCTGCCCATTATGGGCAGCTGTGGAAGGGGCAGAACAAGAGTAAAGGACTGCAGGGACCCTTTAATGACCCACCTCCTCTATTCATGTCCCACCTTCCTATAGTTACCACCTAGTTAGTCCATTCTAACTAGGATGGATTGATTAGGTTACAACTCTCACAATCCAATTGTTTCACCCCTGAACATTTTTGCATTAATACAGGAGCTTTGGGTGGACATCTAATATACAAACCAATATTGGGTATTGTAACAAGGCCTGTGATATGACCTCTGGGCTTCTTACCCTACCTTGCCCAAATTTGCACTTGTGTTGTTTGCATAAGTCACTCATTTTCTCAACTCTAATGGCTTTCCTTACCCTTCTTTGCCTACCCCCACCTTCAAATCAAGGTGTTATACAGACTAATTACTGTTTACAAACTATAAAGCTCTGTTTGCAGCCATGGTTGTTTCCCTGGGGCCCTTAAAAGGAAGAAGTGCACCTAGGGAACATGGGAGGGTCATTTATCTGAAAAGGGGTGAGCTAATTAACATGGAGATACTGGGCATAGAAAATGCATGGGGACCATTTGCAGCCATACCAAGTCCCATCTTTTCAAAGTTTTATGTTAAAATTTTCAAACATACACAAGTTAGAGAGAGAAATGTGTTGAACTCCCTCTGCCAGTGTCAAAAGTTAGCAGCAGTCTGCTATTCTTGCTTCAGCTATGGCCCCACTTATTTTAGACCAAATTCCAGACCATCATATATGGTATACTTCATATCCCTAGCAAAGTTCTTTTTTATATTATCATAATGTCATTGTCTCAACCTAACAGTAATGGCCCTCCAGATGTCATCTAATGCTGTTTGTGTTCACTTTCCCTGATTGTCTATGCAGATATTTTTTACTATGATGGTAAAGCTTGACATATACCACACTGCCTTTGGTGACATGTCCAAAAGTCTTGTAGTCCTGTGGTATCCTACCCCTTTAAAACATTTTATTAAAGATACAGTCTAAGAACTCCAGTCCCAATGCTGGACCTCAGAGGGCAGTGTAAAGAAGTGGATGTTAGAAGGGAAGAGCACATATGGGCTGAAGTTCTTCCCAAAATACTGTGAGCAGAAGCAAGGGAAGCACCTGTGACATAATCTTCTCCAGAGTTATGAAATAACAATTCTAATAAAGTTGTGTTTTGCCATGTTTCCCCCTTTCTATGGAGAACTGGGTCTCATGCACATGGATCACTTGAGAAACACCACATGAGAAAAGAGTAGAAAGGAACACATTCTATGAGCTCCTCAATTTTATAAGTTCCTAGAACATCTGTGATAGAAAAATTTGTAGTTGAAAAGATAAAATCTTATGAGAAAAATCATGCTAGGGTACTAAGGTTGGATGTGAATCAAGGAAAGTCCTTCGAGATTTTAAAAAAATATTCAGTAAAATAAAGCAATAGGTTATCCATATGTTTCTTACTGATGATGAAATAAATTGCTACAAATTTAGTGGTTTAAAGCAATGCAAATTACTCATCTTACAGTTTTGGAAGTCAGGAGTTCAAAATCAATTTCACTGAATTGAAATCAAGGTGCCACCATGGCTGATTCCTCCCAGGGCCTCCAAGGAAATTCCTTACCTCATTTCCAGCTTCCAGCATCATCCATGTCCTCTGCTCTGTGGCCACTCCTGTCTTCACAGTGAATGACTTCAGTCTATTGTGCTGTCATCATTCAGCCTTCTCTCTAATCTCACCTTCTGCACCCTCTTTTTTAAAATATTTTTTTAGTTGTAGATGGACACAATATCAATTTTACTTTTTTATTTTTTAAAATATTTGTTTCTTTTAGTTGTACACAGTACCTTTGGGGTTTTTTTTTTTTTTTTACTTATTTATTTTTGTGTGGTGTTGAGGATCAAACCCAGGGCCTCACACATGCTACACAAGCGCTCTACCGCTGAGCCACAACCCCAGCCCCATCTTAATTTTATTTATTTATTTTTAAGTGGTGCTGGAGAGCAAACCCAGTGCCTCATGTATGCAAGGCAAACGCTCTAACACTGAGCTACAACCCCAACCTCTTCTGTACCCTCTTAATAAGGACATTTGTAATTATGTTAAGCCCAGGATAATCTGGGATAACTTTCCACCTAAAAATCCTTAATTCCATGTGCAAAGTCCCTTTTGCCATGTAAGGTCACAAATTCACAGGTTTAGGGGATTAAAGGGAGGCATATCAGGGACACTATTATTCAGTTGACAATAGTTGTCAAACAAAAAAAGATTTTTATGATTTTGTACTGTTGGAAGCCGTATATGAATTTTGGGTTTGTTTGAGCCAACACAAGGCAGGAAAGCTGCTTTTCTGGGAACTCCTGAGTGAATTCCTCAGTTCAAGAAAGCCCCGATCATGCTGATGCCCTGCCTTAGCTCACAGCCTTAGGAAAAAACATAGTCTATGCCCAGATATGGGGGTAACCTGCCAAGCACCAAACAACCTGTTTACTGCAAGATTCCTGCCACACCAAAACAAGACCCCTCCCATACTGAAACCTTATCCCTGCCTTTGATGTTCTTCCCCTTAAATAAAGATTTGGGACTTTTTTAGTTGTTCTTTTCCGGTTCCTATCAGGGCTGGAAGACCCATCAGCTTCTTAAATCCAATCTCTGGATTTATCTTTATTTCTTACTGGTTATTTCAGACTTTTTATCTTCCCTGGCAGCTCACCCCTCCTAGCAGGAACCTGCTCTGACAGGGTCCTGGCCACCCCCTTATATTGTACATGTGAATAATAATAGATATGTACCTTGGTTGATTTCCACAAACTCTGACTCCTGTTGGAGACATTTCTGAGTCTCCATTGCAGTCAGATGAGTATTGCTCTCTCTAGCTTCTCTTCACCTGGCAGCAGAGTACTTAGTTTGGTTGCCTGGGCCCCATGTTTCTACAGAAGGAGCTTTAGGATCATTGTGTTAATGTTCAGTGTACCATGGTAAGGGAGGTGGTTTGGGGCCTCTCCTTCCCGCTTTCTCCATAGCTTGGCTCTCCGTCCCATGTCCACACCTCACCCTCATAGGAAAGGAGAGTATTGGAGGAAGCTTTGCTTTCCACTCCCCACTCCCATGCTGCTCAGCTGACCTCCGTTTCCTCCCTTCTCCTTGATTCCTTCCACTCTACTGGCCTGAGGATCTTCTTTTACTCCCCTTATTCCTCAAAAGTTACTTGGCATTTCCAGCACTTCCAGCACTCCACTGAAACTTGCAGATTAGAAGAGAGAAGTGAGGGGAAATCTGTGTGTCCTCACCATCCACAAGTGTGGCACATGCAGGACTGAGAGCACCTTCTCAGTGGTTCCTGAACCACTGGCCTCTGGGTCTCTGAGCCACCATGTCACTATCTGTGTAGCAACTCCTGCTCCAGGTGTGTCCCCATGAAGATGAGGAGCCTCTTAACTTGTCCTGGCAACTGGGTATCCTCCAAAATGAGAGACTCCAAGTACTAGGGCCCACAGGAAATCTGCTTGCTCCAATTATTTAGATATTATGGAAATAGGTCATGCAGCACACACAGAACTGATTTTGTATGTGAGTGTAGGTATGTACGTGTGTGTGTGTGTGTGTGTGTACATGAGCATATTGAGCATATGAATGTATGTGTATATGTATAACTGAAGGTATGTGCATGGGTGTGCATGTCTTATGTGTGTAGCTGTGTATAGGTGGGATTATAGGTACATATGCACAAATCTCTGCAGGTATATGTGTGTATGTGTGCATATGTGTGCCCATGTACATTGTTTATGTGTGTGCACATGCCCTGTAAAGTGCATACCTCTTCATGGCAGCTTTGGGCCAATCCATGACCCTGGGCCTCCTTGCAACCAGCACCAGCTATCCCTTGTCCATTGCTCTGTCTGACTGGCTCACCAGGTTCCATCCCATGTCTAGGACTCGTTCAACCACTCAACCTCTGTCAGGAGCTCAGTGCTGGGGGACCCCACATATCTTCTCTCAGGTATTCATATACCCTGTTTGACGTGCTCAGAGCTGGGTGATCCCACACATGATTTGGGGGAATTTTGTGACTAATCAGATCAGCCTGCCACTTGCTCTGATGAGGTTAAATAAATGAATAAGTGCCTTGAGGTAAATTCATATTTCACTGGCATCACTTTTAGAATCATTAGCTTTGTCTACTCTCTATCCTGACCTTAAGGAACAGGCAATTATGTTGAAAATATTAATTAAATTGAAAACCACTGAGGCCAAGTTACTGGCCATTTTGAGGATGTGCCCACCCCAGGGCCTGGCAGGGCTATCTATCTCATGCTCTTTTGGAAGCAGGATTTGTTCAGTACATGATGAAAACAGGTCAGTATGTTTAGATATCCAGGAGCATATTTTGCTACAAATTCTTTCTGGCTGACAACACAGGAGAATGCAGCCTATGTTGGCCAAGATGGGTGTCTGTTAAACCTACTCTGGAATCACCAAGTGAGGAGGCCTTCCATGGTGGATAGTTCTCCTTGAGCTGCTGGAACCTCTGTGAGGGTACTGCCTCTGTGAGCACCTTGTGTCCCAGCTGCTGTGGTGGGGTCTCCACAGGGTGGCTGGAGGACCTGTGGTCACTCCTCTAGTGTCTTGTATGACAGGACATCTGGTTGCCTATGGGCACCTCAGTGAGGATCCTAGTCCTTCAGAGGTGAATTGGATTGTAGCTTCTACCAAAGGGTTGGCTATGAGAAATACTGCTTAGGCAGAATGCCTGCGCCTCCTTGTGGTGTCTTCCAGCCATAAATGTATATGACATGAATTATTATATTTGTTGAATATAAGTGCATATAGTGTTATTAAAAACCAAATTGCACAGAAAGGATAGAAATTGCTTTTGATTTTATATGTAAGCTGACATTATAAAGAAAAAACAACTGAACTGAATTCTCTAAACCATAGTTATTTTGATGTCTGCTGATAAAAATGGTAATCTCTTGTGACCCAGCAGATCCTAAAAATGACACCTTTCTGACACTGCACAATTATTTTATTTTGGTTCCATTTTTAAAGGTAGATTGTCAACGTTTAGTTTTCGTTGATTGACACCTGTCAGCCCACATAACTTATTTAGTAATTCACATGCAAAGCCCCATTAATATCCCAGCAATTCTGCAAAGTCATAGGGATGAGGTTTTGAAATTGAGGCATCCCCTCATGGTCACAGTCAGGAGAATGTGCAGGTAGTACATAAGTTCCACGTGACCTCCAGACCCCACAGGACACCATGGATCACTCTGCCCCCTGCCTCAGAGCTGAGATGCCCCTGAGAAGAGTGGAAGGCACTGAAGGTTACTAGGACTCTCTTTCTGTGGAAGGGGAATTGGTGGTCTTGTTTGGGAAGGGATCTGAGGAACCTGGTTTCCAGGTGATGGCAGATATATTGCATAAGACAAAATGAGGTCTGAGGATAGTGACCTTGGGTGGCCCTAGGGGAGGTCAGATTGGGCCCCTGTATCATAGCGGGGGGGGGGGCTTCTC
>NW_026000258.1:105296-163143 GCF_001458135.2 Marmota marmota marmota | reverse complement strand
ATCATAGGGGGGGGGGGGTGCTTCCCGGGGGTTAGCCCAAGTGGTATAAGACAAATTCAGAGAGGCAAAAGCATGCAGGTTTATCTTGCATGTGTGGTTTGAGTGTGTATTTGAAAACAAAGTGAATAGCAATGAGGGCTGTGGCTTCATAGACCTCACATTTAAGACTGGAAGTCACTTCAGTCAGAGGTCCTGAATCCCTCTATATAGGCTGGCTGTGGAACATAAAACCTTCAATGGTGATTTGGAAATACTCAAACATTAGGAAATGTTGGAGATTGTGGTTTTGGATATTGGTTGAGAACTGGGTCAGGATTTGACCTTTAGGTGACTGTTAGCAACCTGAATGTGGCATCTTGTTGGAGCAATTCATACATGGCTCAGTACTCACTTTTGGGCCACTCTCCTGAGTTCATCCCCTTTGTGCATCTTTCTGGACTTCACTAGGAAGCACACTTGTGCACATGACAGTGAGTCCTATGATGTGAATATCTGCCAGTAATCCACATTGCCAGGCCATGGGGCCAGGCACATGGCAGATCTTCAGTTGATGCTATTGAAGACCTAGGGCTGCTGCCACAGGAATGACTCCTGATCAGAATGTTCTTCCTTCCCTTGCACTAAGATACAATGGCTAACAACTCCACCTGCATTGAGCTCCACCCTGCCTACTGGTCCACAGGTACTTAGGGATACAGACTTAGGAAGTGATCAATTTGGAAGGGTCGGGAAGGAATGGTATGTCATCCTCACTCTGTGATTTCCAAGAGACTAAACTCCAGAGGTCCCTTTTCCATGCTCAGGCATCTGGACTAGGACCAGCATTCATCATGAGTGCAGCAGAGGTCCTCATCCAGGCAGGGAATGCAGACTGGTAGAATACCAATTTTACCGGTGGACTAAGAGGGACAGGTGGCCCTGGCTCACCCACAGGTGGAACATCCACTGGCAGTGGGACTGCTCCACATCTGTGAGGGTAGCACTCCTGTGCCAGCCCTGCTCTTCCTCCCAGAGATACATTGCTCCTCTCAGAGCAAAGTACCTGCATGTGGGTGGAACTGTCACCAGTGAGGGGGGGAGTGCATTGGATTCCTACAGTTCAGTGCCCACCCGCACACCAACCACAATAGAAGCAAGTGGCCTGGGAGCATCCACCATATGCCTCTTTCTTTGTACCTCATTGCTCAATCCCTGCCTGGCACCCAGGGAGCAGTGATGACAGCTATTATTCTCATTTCACAGGTGAAAAGCTGAGGGACAGGAAAATATGCTTCCACACAGGTAGAAGGCCCCATGAAATTGACATGCTTGTCTTTCTTGATCTAGGATTGCAGAGAGGAAGCTAGCCATACCAGGCCAGTGGCTGGGCTGCCCAGGGCAAGATCAAGAAGCCAGGACATGCATGATTCCTCACTCTTCCAAGTTCCTCCAGCCTCCTCCCAGTCTAGGTGGGACAGAAATGTGTCTCTAGACAAACTCGCTAGGCTGGATTAGGTGGAGAATCTGGTATCAGAGCCAAGTGCATGTCTCCTTTGTGGTTTTCTTTGTCATAATTCACAGGACCAGTCTTAATGATGGAATCTTTTTGAATTTTGCTTTCTGGAGGCACAGCCTCCTCCTCATCTGAATGAAATGTATGTGCACATATTACCTTGGATGGTATTTGAATGTGTGTATTGTGTGTCTGCATTTGTTTAATATGTGCCCCCACTGATCTGAGGGTGTAACAGTGGTCTACCTCATGCTTTGAATATAGCCATTACTTCTCTGCCACTTAGGCTTATTTTAAAATGGACATGTTTTCTTTACTTCTTCTCCCTCTCTCCTTCCCTGATCTGGGGTAGGGAAACAGGATTACCTTTTTCCCATCCTAGGCCAAGAGTTAATTGAGTTAATTTGAGTGCACACCCACCACAGGAACCAAGTAAGTTAGACTTGGGGATGGCACCAGAAGATCTAGAAATGGCAAACATTAACAAGTGAATCACAACCCCCCACAGGGAACACCTGGAATGAATCACTTCTTTAAAAACCCTCTGTTCTCCTGGATGGGCAGAATCACAGCCTCTGGGGCAGGAGACCCCTGTGCTTCTCTTTTGCCCATAAAGCAATAAACTTTCTTTTTCCTTCTTCTCAAAACTGTGTCATCATTATTGAATTGGCATCAGGGACAAGGACCAAGCTTTCAGTAACAAGGGGGTTCTTTCTCATGAACCATAGCGTCCTTGGTGGGCCACTCACTATAATCTGGAGCAGGGGTATCCTTAGCAGTGCTGCTGTCCACCCCCCATCTGCACTCCAGGGGCTGTTGGATCATCTGGGACAGCAAGTGACATTCTTCTCTCCTTGTAGCTGCTTTAGAAGTGGGGGTGAGGGAAAGGAAAAGGAATAAAAGATACTAAACAGATCACATCTTCTGGGACTCTGTGCAATGGATCCTAATGCTTGGATTTACTCAGCTCTTTCATCTGTTGGGATCTAGGAATTTTATCATCTCATTAACCCCCAGAGTCCGCAGAGCACAGACCAATCTCAGCAGGCCAGTTTGGGGTAGCTGCCAGCAGGGTCCCTGGCCATCCACAGACCCAGGCTTCTGGCCCTCCTGCTCTGTACACATCCTGCACCTCCCCACACACCTGTCTGGATTAGGCTTTGGCTCCCACTAGATGTACACATCTGGAGAGTTCTCATCCTTGTCTCCCTGTTTGGCCCTTCTCCTCTGGCCACCAGACCCATCTTCACAAGTCATGGTTGTGTTCTTGCCCCTTGGTCTGAAGCTGCCATGGACTCCTGAGTGCTCCTACTGAGCTTGAAATCTTGTGGGATCTCATATAGGCTTCAGTTTCAGGTCTGGTTCTTTGTTGTCTAGTCCTGAATGACTTCCTTGGCTCATCTGAGCCTCCAACTCCTCATCAATGTGCATGGCAACAATAAGCATGTTTGGTGAGATGTGGAAGGCACAACACCCTGGAGCATTTCAGCAAATGTTCAGTGAACCTACATTGTTGTTGTCACCACCTGTGGTGGCCAGGATGTGAAGCAGTTTCTAAGCCAACTCTTGTTACACTTCCTAGGCAGCAAGTCGAGATTGGGGGTTGAGAAACTAGTGTGCCTATTCTACTGTCCTTTCCTTCCATGTGACCTTGGAAGTACAGTACTGGGGATGAGGGGCAATAAGTGACCTTCCATTGCATCCAGACATGGAGACAGGGTGGGGTACCATAGCTTCTATCACCTTTAATATGTGGCAGTCCAAATAAAGGGCTGACCTCTCCCCTGATACAGCCCTCCAATGCTTCCCTAGGTGTGCAGATTCATCCTGCCAGTGGGCATTCTCATGGTGCATGGAAGGGTGAGGTAGAATGTATCAGCATCTCTCTGCAAGCCAGCTAACTGCTTCAGGAGCTGACTTCAGACTTTCCATGCCTCTTTACTTAGCCATGTTGTGGCATAGAGGCAGCCAGAGTCTGATTCCAGCACTTTTCCAGAAGACTTGAAGAATAACCCTAAGGTTTCAGAACCCTCCCTTCTGACACCAAGTATCTAATCAATGAGACGGTTTCCCTTAGACCAGACTTGAAATATGACTTCTGTGGGACACCTGAAATCATGCATTAAGATCATTGTATATCTTGATGCATGCTTGATTAATTAAGGATGATATATAGACAGAAGATACAGATATATGTATCACTTTGCCAGCATCTCAAAAGGATCTACAATATTGAACACTTGAGTCTTCAGATGGTGCCTTTGATGTTTGGTTCCTCCTTAGGCCAGCAATCACCACACTCTATCATGAATACAGGTCATGAAGTTTCTTAAAGTGCAGACCTTGGGCCCTCCCACAGATCTGAGATGGTGGAGCAGGGCTGCCGGTTCTAGGGTGATGATGATGCAACAGGTGTCTTCAGCCGGACAGTTGGCTGACCACTTTCCCTTGGAGTGCATTGGCCCCTGCATGTCTTGAGGGACAGTGACCTGCCCGTTCAATACCTGTTACAGTGGCTGTGCATCTTTGTGAGCCTTGTGGTGGAGCGCAGGTATTATGAGTGTCAGGAGTCCTAGCATCCTGTTCAAGAGTGCTAGCAGTTAAACCACCTGTACTTGAGCACTGGCCATGGCTGGCCAGCCATAGGGATATACCAGTTTAAATTCATTCTATGGCCACCTCTAGTAGGACCTGAACAGAGCTTTCCATAATATCTCCTGGTTTAGGATTCAAGGGTTCCTGGAGAGTAAGGCCTCCTGAAACAGAACAGATGAGGAATAGCTAAGCACCTCGCCAGTTGTCCAGAAGGGCAGCAACTCTCTCAGTGAGAAGTATTTATTGGGCTGGGGTGCAGCTCAGGGTAGAGTACTTACCTAGCATGTCTGATGAATAATGTGATCTTGTGTCTCTGCAGGGCTGCCCATTTCTCAGTCATGAGGAGAAATTCTGTTATTTAGGTATGTTTTTCTAGCTTGTCACTAAACCAGGGACCAATGCCATCCTTGGCCAATCTGCCCATTCTGAGAAGGTGAACTCTCAGGAGGAGCACAAAGGATCAGTGGCCGTGGTCTAGCTGCCTGTCCAACTTGTTTTAGCACTCCAGCTGTATGGCTTATAGCACACAGATTTGAGACCACTAAATGCCCTGATGCTAAACTCAATGTGGCTGCAAAATCAGCAGCAGTCTTTAATTCCAAGTTTCAGACTGTGGGCTCCACCTTTGTGAGTGTCTGAGAGCAAGTGGGTATCTACACCTGTAGACTGTGTTCTCTGTTGATTGTGCATGTGAGCATGTGCACATGCATGTGTGTAGATATGTGTGAGTGTGCATGAGTTCATGTGTGTGAATGAGCAATATCCACATATGTGGGGGGTGTATATGTGTGCAATTTGTTGCAAATGTGTGCTCATGTATTGGAGTATACCTGCGTGAATGAACACATTTCTCATGTGCATGTCATGTGTATGTGATATGTGTGCATATGATATGTGTGCATGTGTTTGGAGCCATGTTGCTTGGCTAAAGCCAAGGGCAGGGCAGGTTGGGGTCTTGGCCAGCTGTTATGTGAACACCTGGGCTGGCTGGTCTGGTTGAGGCAATCTCTCTGCCATGCTATTCCACACACACATCTCTTCACAGACACATGGACAGACCCTTCTTCATGGCAGGGGCTCACTCACATGGGCTTCCCCTCCCTCTTTCCCACCTGCAGCCTACCACATCTATGCAGGGCTGGTAGTGACATGGGTTGTCGTCTGGTGAGTGGGACAATGGCACCCACTCTAAGGCCAAGGCCCCATCCCTGGGGTTGAGATCCAAGATCGCTTTGGTCTTTGGGTCTTTATTTAGCCATTTAGCATACTTCGCATTCTTACCTGGCTCTCTTTCTTTTCTTTAAATTGGCTCTGGGACAACACTGTGCTTCCATTGGCCTGGGCTACATCAATACAAACACACACACCTGCAGATGCACCTTCGTGCATGTGCTCATGCACATGCCCAACAACACATGCACACACTCACACATGATCATGTCATGCACAAACATAATAACATGCACCACACACATGTACATATGTGAATGCACACATTCACATATATACACTCCCACATGTGTGTACACATTATCATTCACACAAATGCACTCGTGTGTATTTGCACCCAGGCACACACACATGCATATGCTTACACTCACATGCACACACATTAGCATGTTGACAATTTATGGCCACACATATACACATGTGTGTACATATGTACTTATACTCACACTTGTAGACTCCCACACTCATCCACACACGAGTACACACACAATCATGCATGAATACTCATGTCAACACATGTGCACACACTTGCATGTGCACAGGCTGACACAGAGGAAATGGAAGACAGTCCCAGACATCCCATGTGTGTGTTGCCCAGTACACATGGCCTCACAAGGTATTCACTGGTTGGTGTCTCATGGCATCCACCTTGTGCTGCAGGTTGTGCAGGCCTTCAGCTGGAAGAGACACACCAGAGGACAGATCTCTTAGGGAAGCACCTGGGCTGCTACATGGCCAGTCTGAGCTTCCATCTGTGGGGAGGCAGGCAGAAGGTGGCCTGCCCTGGGGAAGCACCTGGGCCATAAGGGGTCAAACAGGGACCAGATTTCAGGACCCCTGGCCCCTGGCCTCAGGCAGGTTGCATACTTGTCCATGTTGAGTCAGCTCTCTTGAGCTTGGGTGGACTGCTGGACAAGGGCCCTGTGGTGAGCAAATTGGGGAGCAGGGATGAGATGCAAGAGGGCCACCACTGGGGATGGAGAGGGTGGCCAGGCCTTGGATTGTAGCACAGTGAGACACAGAGATGGCCTGGTCTGCTGGTTTATGAGATTCCCCTAGTTTCTACCATGAAGGTAGGAAGTGCATAGCCAGGGGCTTCTCCTCACCTTTGTATCACTAGGTGGAGTCATGGCCACAGGTACCTTGTGAGCCCACCTGGTACTTCCCCACCTGCACCTCCCAGCAAGGTGCCTCCCAGATGTTTCAGCAGTAAGGATTTACCATCTGCCAAAATGTCACCCTCACACCTATAGGAAAGGCAGGAGAAGCAAACATTTCTCTCTCTCTCTCTCTCTCTCTCTCTCTATCTATCTATCTATCTCTCTCTCTCTCTTTGGTACTGGGGATTGAACTCAAAGGCATTTAACCACTGAATCACATCCCCAGCCTTTTTATTTTTCATCTGAAACAGGGTCTCACTAAGTTGCTTCAGGCCTGGCTAAGTTGCTGAGGCTGACTTTGAACTTGCAATCCTCCTGCCTCAACCTCCCCAGCCACTGGGATTGCAGGCATGTGTCACTGCAACTGGCAGAAGCAAACATTTCTTAAGTGCCTACTGTGTGTACATGGACAAAAGGCATCCACTAAGAACAGGTTACATGTCCCACCAAATATGCCTCTCAGCAGCATGCTTATATTATTAGGGTTCTTCAGGGAAATAGAACCAACCAGATAGACAGACAGGCAGATAGATATATTATATGGATAAGTAGATAGATGATAGATAAATCAATAATAGATGAATGACTGGTAGATGTTAAACAGATGCTAGATGATAGATAGATGATAAATAAATGATAGGTGATAGATTATACAGATAGCTGATATGGATAAACAGGTGATAGCTAACTAGCTAGATTAGAAAGATAATAAATAGATAAGCAGACAGATGAGATATGACAAATGATAAACATACAGATAGGTAGACAGACAAAAGAGATTCATCTTCTGGCTCATGAGATGATGCAGACTAATTCTGAGCCCTAAAGGCAGCAAGCTGAAGACCTAAGAATAGCTGATGTTCTAGCTCCAGTCTGAAGACCAAAGAGATCTTCGTCCCTGCTTAACCTCAAATGGGAGGCTTCACACTTGGAAGGGTCAGTTTTTTTGTATTACTCAGTCTTCCCACTGATCAGATGAATCCTGCCTGCACTGTGGAGGGAAATTTGCTTACTCAGTCCACTGATTCAAATGTCAATCTCATCCCCAAATGTTCCAGTACAGTACCCAGAATAATGTTCCACCAAATGTCTGGGTGCCCATGGACCTTCCAGGCTGACCCATGGAATTTGCTACCTCATTCACTCTCTCAGAACCACCAATTAGAATTGGACTCTGTTTTTCTCATCCCTTCCTCTTCCTCTCTCCACAGATAAAACATGGGGCCCAGGTCATTACAGAAAATGCCTGAGAGCTCATTGTTATCATTGGTAGGACTTTACTAAGACCACCGAGGATCAGGAAGGTCTATATGCTCTCTTTCGTTCCACTAGTAGAAGTCTGAGTCGACAGAACAAAATTCTGAATTGGAGGGAGACCTTTTGTCAGAAGCCCAGACGGTACTGGTTACAGAGTGTAAAGGAAGTTGTTCCCTGCAGCAGTCCTGACCCCTATCCTCTCCAGCCCAGGTCCTCTGGGACCTGTCTAGACTATGCCCCATTAAGCTCTTATTTGAGCTTTGGTGTTGGACTCCAATGGGACAAAGATTGGGGATAGTTTTTAAATACAGTGCTGGGTTCCAAAGGTTGGGCTTCCTGTGTTTCCAGGACTGGTGTGGGACTGGATGCCAGGACCCAGGAGGACAGTGCGGTGAGACTAGTTTCCTAAACACAAAATACACACACACACTCCACACAAACTGGCGTTGTTTCACATTTTAACATTTCTTAATTCAGACAATTGCAACATGTCAAAAATTGGTTTAGTGGCAGGTCACATAATGTGATATACTGGGTCAGATGAGGAGAAAGTGAGCTCCTAGGACTGGGGCCTTGCTTGCCCCACATCACTAGGATGCCATTTCTGGGGGAATGGAGGGATGGAAACTAGAGAATGAAAGGACTTCTCTCACCTGTCTGTCTAATCCTCCTTCCACATAAGGCCAGGTGATTAGGCAGCCTCTGGTTATTATACTGTTCTCCAGAGAAATGTCTCACATATGACACTTGAACCTGTCCATTTTGACTCATTAATTTCCTCAGGTCACTTCTTCTAACTTATGGGCTGAAATCTTCTAGGATATACAGAAAGAGTTCTTGGTAATGGGTTAGTCATCAATGAATGGCACCTCCTGGATGCTGAGTGCCTGCTGGGTGGACATCTAGCATCTCCTGGGTGCTGAGTTCTTGCTGGATGAACGTCTGACACCTGAAGGGTGCTGGATTCCATGCTGGGTGGATGCTGGTACCTCCTGGGTGCTGGATGGAGATCTGTACCTCCTTGTCACTGGGTGCATGAATGGCACATTTCATTGTTTTCAGGGCTATGCCAAGTTATTGCAATGTTCTCTCATTTGCTGTTTATAGAACCTTTGAAGAATGAAGAAGTTATTTCCATTTTGGTCACAGGAACAGTGAGCATCAGAGGCTAAATCAGTGTCTGAGCCCTGTATTAGGCCTGGGGGTATTTGGGATCCCTGTCCTCTTTGCTGTAGTTAGCGAGCCTTGGGCAGGCTTTTGTCTTACTGGTCTGGGAATGTTTATCTGGACAGAGGCCTGAAAGCACCTCCCTGCAGAAGGCCAGCCTTTCCAGCAAATAGCATATCAGACCCTCTCTAGGCCTGTAGCCCACCTGCCTGTTTCAGCCTATTCTCTACTCCTGCTCTGAGCCTGACCTTGGGAACTGTGCCTATAGAATGAGGCTATTACAGTCCTGCCTCATAGGGCCAAGGAAATTCCAGGCAAAGAGCTTAGGGCATGTGGCAAATTCCCAAAACTTAGTTACATGGCTGTGATCATGAGTCTTTAGGATGTGAAGAACTGAGGCAAGAGCCTGAGACTTGGGAGTTGAGGTCTAGTCCTATTTTGTCAAAATTAGTCTTTTATCCTTAAACAAGCCAGTTAATCTCTTAAGTGACTTTTTGCAAGTCAGAATGGTTGTTCTTACACTGTCTACATCTGGGAGTTTTGAAACCACCTGTGGAAGCTACAGAGTTGCAGGCATCTCCCTGCCATGGCCATCAGTGTCACTATCTTGCTGGATCCGTTGTTATAGCTTGGATACTTGGATGGCAATTTGGCTTCTTTTGGAAACATTCTGCTTTCTTCTGTTGGATTATTCAAGCTTGCTCAAAGATTTCATATAATGAGCTACAGAAAAAGCCTGAACTCAGGTGTAACAGCATGAGGTGGAGGGAGTAGGGACATATCTTTGAGAATGTGCACTTTAGGAGTGAACTGTGTTTGTGTTTGTATCTTATCATCCCAACACAAAGATATAATGCAGTGCTCTAATTTGAAATGGAATGTCCTGGTCAGGGGAGTGTTGGCTTTTCCTGCATGGCCTGTGTAGAATATTTGCAAAGAAATTTTTTTTTCTGCAAAGGACCAGTAAATAGATCGTTTAGGCCTTATGGGTCATGGACCTCTTACAGTCAAGCAGCTTTGCTGTTGTCATGAAACGGCAACTCCCACATTTCAACAGCAGTGGGTCCCAGTGAGGCTTTCCTCACAAACACGGGTATCACTTCAGAATGGTGCCAGCCTGTGCTATAAAAAAGCATGGTCCTTTTGTTCTGCTTGCATAATCTGCTGGGGAGTGTACCAAGTGAGGATAAACCAAGTATCTGGCACAGAGCTTCTCTGGGCTCAGTTCATCTCATCTACCTCTTTTGTGAAGATTTTCCAAACTTCTCCTCAGGGTTGATGAAGGTATCCCATCCATCATCCTAATTTCTGTAAATTGGCAGTGCTGCCTGGGCTCCCATGAGAAGATATGCCCAGAGGGAAGAGAACCAGATCAATAGTGGCATCTGCCATGGGTATATTTGTGGGTAATGATATGCATGTGGAGCCCATTGTTTTAGATGCAAGAGTCAGTTCTCGTTAATCCAATCAAGGCCACTCAAGTCCAGAAGAATGAGTTATGTGAGACAAGGCTGAGACAATGAGACTGAAATTCAGAAAACATCTGAACTCAGGTGAGATTATGTAAATTCATTTCCTTGACATCAGCTATCTTGGAAGGATCTGAACTTATTCCAGTGAGCATGCTTTGCACAAGCAGTTTTGGAGCACTCTTAAAGAATCATTCATTCCTGGACCACAAAATACATTATTTGCAATCCTTTATGTCTGTTTTAGTCAGCTTTTTTTCACTACTGTGACTAAAAGACCAACCAGAACAATTTTAGAGAAGAAAATTTTTTTCTTGAGGGCTCACGGTTTCAGAGGTCTCACTCCATAGACATCCAACTCCATTTCTCAGGGCTCGAGGTGAGGCAGAACATCATGGCAAAAGAGAGTGGTGGAGGGAAGCAGCTCACCTAATGATCAGGAAGCAAAGAGAGGGACTTTGCTTACCAGATACAAAATATAACCCCCAAAGGCACACCCCAGTGACCCACCTCCTTCATCCACACTCTACTCACCTTCAGTTACCATCAAGTTAATCCTGTCAGGGGATTAATTCACTGATTGGGTTAAGGTTCTCATAACCCAATCATTTCTTCTCTAAACCTTTTTGCCTTGTCTCTCATATGAGCTTTTGGGGGACACCTCACATTCAAACCGTAAGAATGTCCCAGCTCATCTTCAATTTAAGTGCTACAGAGATTTCTCACATGATGTTCTCTGGGCTTCATCCCACTAAAGTCTTTGTTGTACCCCAAATCAAATCTGTCCTAAAAGGGTGTAGACACATCTCTGTAAGTATTGAGAGCAGCTTACAGGGCTGAAGTCTGGATGGAAATGAAAATTCCCAACACCACCCAAACAAGGGCACATTGCTCAAAAAGTGGATGCTTCCCAAGATGTACCAGAAGGAAGACTGTCTTCTGTGCCAAAGCATGCTGGGGAGAAGCCACTCCATTGCCCAGGCCTCCCTCTGCTGACCACACCTCATCAATACCTTGTAGAGGTTCTAACTTCATCTTATATTAGTCCATTTTTCTTTGCTACAGTGAAATACCTGATCCTGAGTGCTTATAGAGAAAAGAAGCTTATTTAGCACACAGTTTTGGAGGCTGAAAGTTCAAACAGCATGGTGGCTCTGGTAAGGGCCCCAAACTGCAGTGTCTCATGGCAGACAGCATCATGGTGGGAGCAAGTGTGAGGGGGAGCAGTCACATCACCAGACAGGAAATCAGAGAGTCTAGGGAGTGGCCAGGCTGGCTCTTTTACAACAGCTCTCACACAAGGACTAACTAGGATCCCAGGAGAACTATATGGATTTCTTCCTAGCAGCTCTCCTATGACCTAGTCAATTCCCACTAGGCCCTACCTTTTAAAGGTCCTGCCACCTCCCAGTACTGTCACAGGGGGCCAAGCCTGAAACCCACAAACCTTTGTGGGAACCAGTGACATCCAACCATTGCATGTCTCCTCAACACTCCTGGCTTACTGTACATGAACGGCCAATAGGAGCCTGGGCCCATGCTTTCAGTCACTCTTCCTTTTTGACCAGCACCTGTGAGCTCTGGTCCTTAGTAGTTGCTGGCTGTTCCTCACTTCACCTGTGGTCCATATACCTGGAATGGAGAAGCTGATCCCTTCTTCCCACCCCGGGACTCAGCACCAGCACTGGAGGTGATTTGTATGCAGGCAGAGTTCCTGAGTTTGGAAACCTGCCTCCAAGGCTACCTCCTGCAGGGGGCTCTGCAGCTGCTCCCATGGCTTGGGTTCAAATTGCTAACAAAAATTTGCTCAAGTGCCGCAGTCTGGCTGGGCACAATCAGGAGCCACTTGTCAAAAGAAACTAACTTTATTTTTAGAACCACACACGCCAAACAAAACAACTCCTCAGGAAAAATCCTCAGAGCCTCAACTGCCACCACCGGCTTTCCACAAGCCTCTCTCTCCCACACAAGCTTCTCTCCACCTCCCACAATCCTCCTGCTCTTGAGGCCGATTGGCTGGGTCACGTGGGCGGAGCCAAAAAAGTCCCCCAATGAGCAGCTCCGTGGTCTGAAAGGGCAGGGAAACAGCCCAATGAGCATCACCGCAGAGGAGCCAATCAGCTAGATGTTGCTGGGGCCGCTGTGAGCCAATCATCAGCCGGCAGCTGGAAGTTTGCTGGCAGCTGGAAGTTTGCTGGGGCCCCTTTGGCTGTGGCTCTCAACATCTCCCCCTCTCTGTTTAAACAACAAGCATGTGGCTTAGGGACCGTGCCTGCCTTAGGTTGTCCAATAGTACATATGGTCCTTACCCGTTAGGTTGGTACCATTGCAATTGGATCTTACCCGTCATTGACTACCGGTCCAATATACAGCCACACCTGTGGAGAGGTCTTTGTACCAGCGGGGGGGTGAGGTTCTTTGCCTCACCTCTGTTGGCCCCCAAATTTTAGCTGGACAATCATGACAAGCAGAAGGGAGGAAGATACACCAAGCCAATTGACGGCTCCTTTTGGAAAAATTGTACCACCGATGACATCATCAGCAAAAATACCCCAACACTACCACAAGTCGCTGCACCAACAGATAGTTCACAATGCATACAGGTGAGTTCACAATGTGTCGCAGGGAAACAGCCCAATGAGCATCACGCAGAGGAGACAATCAGCTAGATGTTGCTGGGGCCACTGTGAGCCGGCAGCTGGAAGTTTGCTGGCAGCTGGAAGTTTGCTGGGGCCCCTTCGGCTGTGGCTCTCAACACTCAAATGCTGTCATTTTGTCCATGGAAGAATCCTAAGGGGCTCATCACTGCCTTTTTCCAGGACTGGGTTCACCCACTCAGGCCTGAGAGTTTCTCCAGGAGTTGATTCTCATTGCTGAAAAGTGACCAAAAAGGGCTTTTTCTGGGCATTTTCTGGAGAAATGGGTGGCAACAGAGGGCTGTCTCTAGCAGGTGGATGTACTAGTGGGGCCTGACTTGGCCTGTGGTTCGGAGGACCTGGTTCCACCTGAAGTTTAGTCCATGCACTTAGATAGGCATGTTTTGCTGAGCCCAGTTTAGCTTTCCTTTCAACCTTTTCTCTTTAAAAGAAAAATATATTTGTAGTTGGAAGACTTGACTTTAATCTCAAATTCCCCTCTTAGCTAAGGAAGTGATGCACCTTGCAAGTAAATGTTTTATGACTTTATCAGTATTGGAGAACTGGCTATTAAAGAAAAATTTAAAATAATTTTATTTGTTAATTGAAATTTTAGTTGTAAACATTTCCTTTTCTCCCTCTTTATGGCACACATCACCACCAGGTCATGGTTACTATTCAGAAGTCTTGTGTTTGAAGTATAATACCACAGCAGCTGGCCCGCCTAGTCTGTCCCAATATATCTGGTGTGCTCTGCTTAAATGAACGCATTTAATCTTTATAATACTCCTACAAGGAATGTGGCTTTAATTCCCATTTTAAAGGTGGGGAAACCGAGGCACAGGGAGGCCAAGTCATCTTTCCAGGCCATCTATGTCCTGACCAGGCAGCTGTGCAATGTCTGCTCCCTGCAGCCTTGTAGCCACATGTGCTCATCCCTTGAGACTGGGCTTTCTATGGTTGGAAGAAGTGGTTGTCTTATATGTGCAGGGTTTCCATAAAGAAGTCTACCCTTAAATGTGCCAACTGCATTGCTGGGCCACTTTGGAAGACAACATGCTTACTTTCATGGTAGAAGGAAAAGAATTCCATACTGGTCAGAGAGAAACATAAATGGTCTTGATTTTTAGAGCTTGAAAAATAGCCAACAGGAGGATATGCTTCAGGAAAGAGCCTTGGTCACATGTGGAGGATCCACACAGAGGAAAGGAGTAATGGTGCTTACAATGTAGCCATACACATTGTAGAGGACCTGGATGGGGATGGCAGATGGGAGTAAGATGGGACTTGACTGCAGAGCTGAAATGACCAGAGAAACATCTAGTGCTTGACTGCCCAGACTGGAAGATGGCGTGTACATTCATGTAAAATCTAGCTCTCACGCTGGAGATGTGGTTCTGTGGCAGAGTGCTTGCTTTAGAGAGTGTAAGGCCCAGGTTCCAGTACCCCAAAATAAAAAATAAAATAAAATCTATCTCTGGTCAAAATGGAAACAGCAAAAGCAAAGGTTCATTATGTCAAGGAATGGAGTGGAGATCCCATCCAGTGCTTTCTCGCCAACTGGAAACTATAAAACAAGACACATGTTAGGCATCATGAAGGTCAGACTGCAGCACAGCTCATGCCTTCAACAGGCAGCTGTGACCCACCTGAGGAGCCAGGGAAATGCGGTGGGTAAAGCAAAGTCTCCCAATCCTGCAGTCCAGAAGGATACTCACAGGTTGGGGAAGGAGGGACACCTGCTAATAGACATAGCGTGGCTGGCCTATTGAACAGCTCTTTTGTCTTGTATTTTGTTATTATGCTAATTGGCCTCTTGTTCTGTAAATAAAAGTGAAGGAGAAACAAACAAGTTGCTGAATGAATTACAGGTGTTACTAAAGGGAAGAACACATGCTGAGATACCTCCTTCAGCAAACTAGAGTAGGAAACCTGGATGGTGTGACCTGCCACACACCCAGGCTAGCTGATGTAGCCTGTTGCTCTAGGCTAGAGTCCTACACAGCATTTACTGTGCTGAATGCTATAGGCAACTGTGGTATGATAGTAAGTATGTGTTTACCTAACACATTTAAACAAAGAAAAGGTACAATAAAAATACAAAGTGATAGGAATTTGTCAGCAGCATTCTAATTGTAGGAATGTTTGTAGTCTGTGGCTAACCAAAACATTGTCATACAGCACAGGGATATACTTGTCTCAGGGCCTTCTGGGGTCTATCCCTCAGATTTTCATGACTACTGTCAGGACCCAATGGCTAGGTTAAGTAAGAACCCTGGGTGAATGATATCCTGCAGGCCTTAGAGCTCAACTCAGGCCTCATAGCCCTGGCCTCCTGGGTGAGCCTTGCAGGGATGTGGCACAAGGGGCACACAGTACCAGACCCTACCACAGCACACAACACCACATGTCACAACACAATGCCACACCATTTCACACTGTCCCACATAAAACCATGAAACACCACATTCTTACGAGCTGGGGCCTTCTGGGAAACTGAGGCAGCACAAAAACTCCCCATTCAAATCTCAAGTCTTAAGATCAAGTCAGTAAGATTTCAGACATGTTGCTCAGAGTAACAGGCATGAGTTTATTGAAGGAATAGGGAAAGGGAAAGGGGACACCCTTAAGACAGTGGGTCCTCTTAGAGAGGAAAGAGACAATGTGCCTCTCCTGGACTCCATTTTTATTAGGGATCCCAGATTCTGTGGTTTTTTTGAATAATATGCGGTAATGTGAAAAATGTGGTCTGTGAAAGATAATTCTTCCTAACCATAAAAGCTTTAAAAATGTATGATTAAGAATCAAATTAGAATATGTGACTATAGTAATCCCCTTGCTCTGAATCATCCTTATATCTGGTGCCATTTATTTCAAGATAATACAAAATGAAGGATGTAGCAAAACAAGTTTAAGCAAAAGGTATAACATGAAAAGTCATCTTCCCACTGCCAGTTGTATAGTTTGGGGAGAGTAGCTTATTTTATGGAAATTACATGACCTTTCTTTGGTTTCTTGCTTCTCCTGGGGTTACAGAGTGTAATTGAGGCATCTGATAGAAAGTGTCATGGCACTGGTTGAGGAAAACTGCCTTTAGCTCAATTGGAGCAGCTGTTAATTGACTGGGCAATGCAAGCTGGGTAACTCACTCCTTCATCTCCCTCTTCCTACCATGGAGTGGCATGATCTTCCCACATATATTGAGAGGGCTCTAAGGGAACACGTTTTGAACACTAGGTGCCACATTCATTTGTTTCTGTGGCAATGGGAAAACAACTGGAACACAAGGCACCCAGTGGACGGAAACTTCCTTTTTGGAAAAAGTTGGTTAAACATATGGTTTGTTGATGGACAAAAAAAAGAACCTCTTTCCTGGTTACCTCTGATGATTTATAACCTACCAAAACTTGCTGACTTTCCCATGTTCAAATAAGTGTGGCAAATCATTATTATATCAACAAACATTTTTTATAAACCCAGTATGTACAACACCCCAGAAAAAAAGGAGACAGTAAAACATGTGCTTATTTAAGCAAAAGTACAAACCAATAAACTAGTAGATTCTACATGCTGTGTGGGGTCAAGGGCCAGTCTCAATCTTGAGGTAGGAGCATTATAGCTTGGCCTTGCCAGATGTCCCTTGCCCCACCATACCCTTCAGCCTTCCACTTGCTCCACTAACTATGATACAGACTCACTATTCTATCTTCTCACATTGGCATTTGCAATGGTCTTTCCCTGAGCTTCATCTCCTGAGACCCAGATGAGGTCCTGCTGGGTGAAGTTCTGTGTTGCTCAGAACAGAAACCAAAGGCTACCATGGTCAGCAGCCCAGAGACAACACTGAGGGAGGTGTAGAGGACATGAGGCTCAAGGAGCCCAACCATGTAGTTACTGGAAGCTGTGTGCTGCTGAGGTGCTTTGATGGGCAAAAAAGTAATACTTCCTTTCAAAAAGGAGTATTTAGGGAGATGAACATTCAGTTTTACAGTGGATGATCTATCTTACAGATCTTCGAAACATGCCCACCTCCTACAGTAAATCTTCCTACCTGGAAAGGTTAATGTGGGCTACCATAAATACAGCCTTGTTACAAGAGGCCCCATATTTCTAAACAGAAACATATGACTGTGAAAAGCTTTCAGAACGCCCTCTTCAAGCAGAAAACTAAAACATCTGTCAGATGCCAGGCAGGCAGACCTACAAGGCTACTGCAGTTCGGTCTGCCCATCATGATCAGTACATGATAGGGGTACCATTGGGTGCATGGATGGGACAGGATAAAATGCAATGCTGCTAGCCAATCCTCTTTCAGTCAATCCTTCTTCTCTATTTTCAGGATTCACAATGTCCTGCTGGCCTGTCCAATGCCAACGGGTCCATTTAATGTCCTGCGGCACTCTCTAATGTCCTACTGACCTGTGTGATGTCCTATTGGCCAATCTGGAGTCTTATTGAAAGTCCTCTTTTTCTCTCCTCAGTATCAATTGTCACTGGGGCCATTGACAAGGATGCATACTTGTCTGCTGTTCATGTCCCTGTCATGTCCAACACTCTAGGATCCCATCCTTTACCATTGCCTTCATTAAGAAATTTGACCTTCATGATTGCTGGGCTACACATCACACATGAGCTGCCTCAGCTTTCTACAGTAAGGTTTAATCTCTTGGAACCATAAGAAGGAAACAACACAGTCCCTACTTGAAGGTCCAGAATTAGTTCCAAGGTTTTGGTAGCAGAGAGGGATCAGCATAGAACTTTGTGCTGGAGGTCTTAGGGCCTTTCTATTTTCTCTGCAATCAAGCTCATGAACTTAAGATAATAAAGTATAGGGTTGGAGAGGTAAGTCTAGGGCATGGATAGTAAATCTAAACCGCAGTTGAACCCAAAAGTGAAAGTGCAGAAGTGGGCATATGAAAAGAATCTAAACAAAAGGAGAACATGGAGGACAGAATACATAGAATAAGGAGTGTGTGGAAGAGACATGGAAGAGGATCATGGAAGAAGACACAGAGGGAAGTAGAGAAGAGGATGTAGAAGAGAGACCCGGAATAGGGAGTGTGTTGGAGGCATATGAAGGAGGGACATGGAGGGGAACAGGGAAGGGGATGTGGAGGAAGGACATGGAGAAGGATATAGGGAAGAGACATGGAGGAGGATATGAAGCAACATGGAGGAGTACGTGGAATAGGATGTGGAAGAGGAAAGAGTAAGAAATGGAGGAGGATGTGGAAGAGGGAAATGGAGGGGGACATAATGGAAGGTGTTGGAGGAGCAACCTAGAGAAGGACATGGGGAGGACATGGAGAAGGGACATGAAATAGGTTTGTGCAGGTATGTTCAAGTATGAACTCAGATTGTTTTGCTTTAGTGAATGCAACCCTTGTGCTAACATGTGCTATGTATTTGCTTGTGTGTGTGCACATGTCAGTGCCCAAGCAAGATGAAGAATCATAGTGGCATGGTGGATCTGGGCAGTGGCCAGAGGCCTGATAGTCAGATCATAGAGGTGGACACCAGCATCCAGGTGTTTGACATCCTTCTATGTCAGGCCATATGGGGATCCAGACTATGTGCCTCCCCATTCCTCATGGACATGTCAGGAGAGCTGTATATTTGTTTAACGGGATGACACGTGGCTGCTACATAGTTGGAAACCTCTACTGACCTCCCAGATGTCTGTGCTCTGGGGCAGGGTCTTTGTGAATCTGGTAACAAAAGACTTTGTCTCCCATTTTCTGCCACTCATGTGACTTGAAATCCAGAATTAGCTACCTGGAATGAGGTATTGGGGTCTGCTACATCCTATGCAGATTGGCCAGTTAGGTTTTCTGGTCTCGGAGGGTCTTGCTGCCAGGAGAATGCATGAGGCCACAGGAGTGGATAGGCTCATCCTGAAAGGGAGGAGAGAGGAAAAGAATGTATCTCAGAGGCAGGGAGGCAAGAGCAGACCAAGGACTCTGTTGGCTATTTGCTTGCTGTCCCAGTGCTGGACAGAGGAGGATTCTTAACCTGGTGGGGCTCCTGCCTGATGGGGACAAACCATTCAAGAGTTACAGCATTATATCTGTGATTACAGAACATATCCATAGGGAGGGGCACCAGGGCTTCAGTGTATTGAGAATGGGTGGGAGCAACCTCCAGATGGAGGGAAGAGGCTGAACATGGCTGCCATGGAAGGTGAGCAGGAAGGTACAGGGGCTCACAAGTTAACAAAGCCTTGAGGAGTGGCTCCTCTTCCTCCTCCAGGAAATGATGGGCAGGCCAACTGGAAGGAGGGGCCATAAGGGGAAGGGATGCCAGGCAGGCACTGTTCAGGTGTCACCTGGGCCAGACTCAGTATCACCATTATCCTGAGCCAAGTGATGCTTCAGGTACATGGAAACATGACTGGTATATTTGGTCTGGTCTTCTCACAGAGGTAACTGAATGAGAATCTGTGGGTGGTTCAAGTCATTTCAGCCAGATTTAAATAGTCTTGAGACAAAATGTGTCCATGTCCCAAGGCAGTGGAGGCAATGAGTATTTGTCCCTGTGAGTATCTGTGAGGGGAGTGTCTCCATAACTCTGAGCCCTGTGAGAGGGTCTCCATCACTCTGAGCTCTGTGGGAGAAGGTCTCCATTACTTTGAGCACTTTGGGAGTGTCTCACAGCAATGGAGACCCCTCTCAGAGATCATGAAGATGGAGACCCTCCCACAGAGCTCCACTGTGGAAACTTCCCAGATGGTAACAGGTGGGGATTCTCCTGTCTGGCAATGTCACAGGAGTCTGGGAAGCTCCTGGCTGGGGCAGCATGGCTAGTTGTGGGGAAAGCTCAAGTCCAAGATCTCAGGTATTTGGCCTGGGCCTCCAGAAGATCTTGGGTGTGAATTTCAGCTAAGTGATCCCAGAGAATTCCAAATGACTTGAAATAGTGCAGGCAATAGGATATACAGAATTTTTTGGTTTTGTATTATTTATGAAAAACTCAAGCAGCCTCCTGGGATACAGTGTCCAGGAATCTTCCATGACCTGAACACAGCACAGGTGGTAGCTACATGCCTTGTGGACAATGCTTCCCTGCTGTGCATGGAGGTGGGTGGGGCTGGCCCATACCTGCTCCCAGTTTTCCTCCAAAGTCTTATCCAAAGGGCAGAATCTAGCTGAGCTTCTATCTCAGGGAAATATCTCCTCCATCTTGGTTGTCTTTTTTTGTTGTGGTGGTACTGAGGATGGAACCCAGGGCCTTTCTCATGCTAGGCAAGTGCTCTACCACTGAGACATATCCCTAGCCCTTTTTTATTTTTTGTTTTGAAACAGAGTCTCACTAAGTTGATGCGTCTGGCTTCAAACTTGTGTGATCCTCTTGCTTCAGCATCCTGAGTAGCTAGGATTATAGGTATGCCACCACTGCTCCCAGTCACTTCTTGTTTTTTCAATGAGTTCTAAGATTTTCTTAATTAGGTGATGAAATAAAGCAAGGAAGCCCTGGGAGATGCCCCAAGTGAGAATACTTGTCAGCAGGACATTTGTCTCCTCAGTTAACTTAGTTTTCCACACATTCCTTGTGTCACATGGTCCAAGGGGCAAAAGGAGCATAACATTGCCATATGTTGTAATGGTCATGACCTGCTCCCCTCTGGCTTCCTCATGGGTATGCACATCTGCTAAATGAGATGTATTTGCAGGGGTGCACAGTGATTGTCATCTTCCTATGTGGATGTCAGTCACAGTGCTAACTTGAAGTGACTGAGTCTGGTCAAGGCTCTATTCTTCTGGGTACATGATATATCCTGGATGGAACCTCTTACATACATGCATGTGGAAGAAGTGGGGTGGAGGTCTTTGTGCCCTGGGGCCCACTGAGTAAGCAGTGATTCTGGATGCTGAGGTGGTTTAGCCTAGGTATTTGCCAAGCAGCCCACAGCCTGTGGGAGTCAATGGGAACTACCCACATCTGTAGATAAGGCCCTGGCTTACCCTTAGCATTGTGCTATAGCAGCTTAGTCTGGTGATGCCTAGGGCATAGGATTCAGTTTCCTTGTCTGTGCGCAGGTGAAGGATCCCACATCTATGACACCTGCCCTGTGCTAGGCCAGTACTTTTACCTAAAATCAGCTTTATTTCCTGGCCTGACATCACTCAAATGGGAGAAATGTCTTCCCACAGGCTGCATGACCCTAAGCACAGTCAGCACTTGACCTTGTGAACTAAACTGATGGTGGTTAGTAGAAACATGCTCTCGAAGGAAAACCTGCAGCTCCAGTTGCATCTCTGTGCTATATGGATTGTGCCTCTCGAGTAGTCATGGTGGCTTCAGATCCCAATGGTACCTGTGTTCTCCCCAAGCTGTGCTGCTCCTAGGTTCTTTGTGCCCTGTGACCCTGGTCAGGGACCAGGCCTCATCCCCTCCTCTCCCTCTATTCTCCTAATTCACTGACCACAAGCCCTGCTAATTTCACTTCTTAATCCTCTCTACCCACCAGGGCCCTAGGTCAGGTTTTCCCACTAGAGCCTAGATTTCTCAGTGAATATCCCTCTAGGTTTGTCCTAATACAATCCATTTCCCACTCTATAGCTATAGTGATTCTTCCCAAAGGTCTGGTCATGCCACTCTTTGCCTAAAGCCCTTCAATGGGCCCAGACTATGATTTGAATGTCAAGATTTAGTCCCTATGCTGCCACATGGTTTGGGGCCTATTGGCAGGCAATGAGGTGTCCTTTGGAAAATAGATGTGTTAGAAAAGTGAGTCAGTCCCTCCTGTTCTCCTGCCCCTGACTTGCTCTCACCCTTGCTTTCTGCCATGTTTTAATGCAGCACTAAGGCCCTCATCAGATGCCAGCACCCTAATGTGTGACTCCCCAGCTTCCATAACTGTCTGTCATTCTGTTACAGCAACACACAATGGACTCAGACAGTCACCACGTGTCAAGATACTTTGCAATCCTTTGTGCAGTGTGGCTTCTGCTGACCAGCTCAGCCAGCCACTCACCTCCAGCCACTGGCCGTCACCCTCCTGCTCCTTCTGTAGTTGCCGCATTGGTCTTTCTGCCTTCCTGTGGTCTGGGTCACTTCTCATCACTTAGTTCTCTCCACAGATAATTGAGTGGTGCCTGTGTGGGTTGCAAACAGGCCTGGAGCCCATGCTGACTGTCACTGCAGTGCTACACCTTCCCTGAAACCACATGCTGACTGTGCCCTCCTGTGGTGGCCTCTGGGTCTGTCTCATCAGCTCTTGCATTCCTGCACTTACATTGGTGCTTAGCATACAGAAGGTGATCAGGAAATATTTTGAATATTGAACCAATGAATAAATGAATGGAAGAAAAAGAGGCCGGGTTGCTGAGAATTTAGTTGGTGTTGTGTGAAGGGATAAGAGTTGTCTTATTTTGTTTCATTTTAAGAGCAGGCTAAGGTCTTCTCTAAAGTGTCTTCTCCATTAGGCCTTCTTTGAACTCCTAGACAGAGCACCTACCTACAATCTACCTTAGCCCTTCCAACTTAATTATAAAACAAAAATTTCTGTTTGCTATTCATCTATATATTTATGTATCTGTCATCATTAAAGTCTAATCACCAATTATCTATCATTTATTTATGTATCTATGTATAATTATTCATACATCTATCATTTATCTATGTATCTGTCATTATTATCATCATCATCATGATTTATCTAATTGCCAGTCATCCATCAACTATTTGTGTATCTATCATCTATCAACTATCTATCCATGTATCTATATCTAATGTATCTATTCATGTTACTATATATTTCTACAATTTATCTATTCATATATCTATATCTACCAATTTATCTATTCATATATCTATATCTAACCATGTATCTGCCAATGTAATCATCCATGTATCTGTCTATGCATCTATGTACCTATGTATGCACCTAGTTATCTAACAGGTATCTATCATCATCATGGTGTACTTAATCACAATAATCCATATATTCACAATCTATCAATGTTTCTAGCATGCATCTATCATCATCCTTATGTATCTGATCACAATCATCTATGTAAAACCTCGATAAATGGACGATGCCTTGCTTACTCTTTAACCCTCAAGTTAACTGAGCAGAGACTCAGTTACTTATCCATTTGTGGCTCTCATCCAAGTGGGATATGACATGAGGGTTCTTCAATATCTTAAGGGCCATTATATGTGAGAGTGATACTGGCCTTGGAGATAAAGGAGGGTCCTTGTTCCCCTGTGTTGAAGAATAAACACCTGAAAAAGGCAGAGGCAAGTGTAGAAAGCAAGTTTTATTTAAGAGACAGAGGTATCAGACTGCTCTGGAAAGAAGTGGGGCTTAGGGCTGGGTGCCCACAGGATTGGGTGTGTCTTGCTCTTTTATAGATCCCCAGAATCCTCCACCGTCTTTTTCTTCTCCTTGTGTGTCTAAGGACAGGAAGGAGCAGCCCAGGGGATAATTGCTTGTGTTGGGAAGTGCCTCCATGGAGGTGTTAGCTGTTAGCAATCCATTGTCTTTGCTTTGATACCTAGCCCTCATCTTCTCCACCCCCATCATTCATTACCTATACTGACTGCCAGGCCTTTCAACCCTTGCCTCAGTTTATTGAGGAATGTGACATTTCTTGTCCCCTCAGGCCAGGTGAGGCTGCAGACAGATTGTTCTTTGGCAAAGAAAGCAAGAGGGGAGTCGATACAGTGGGTTCATTTTATAGAATTAGTTTCTTAACTTTTTGTACCCACCATCCTATCTACTTGTCTCCTTACAAAAGGAAGGTTATTTTTCTTTGCTGTTTTAGGGGGTATCAACAAGATCTGCAGATGTAGACTTTAAGAGAGTCTGAGCACCCAGAAGGCTCCAGAATTGGACTGTATGTACTTCTCCGGGAAGGTGAAGAGATGAGGAGGCTGCCACTTCAATTTTTGGTGATGGCAATTGGTACAAATGACCTGATGGTGGGCCTGAGCACTTGCTGAACAACCTGCCTCCAAGGTAGCTCAGTTCCCACAATTGTATCTCCATCTACTTCCTCCTCAGTCTCCCAACCCAGAGAGGAAGGAAATAAATGCTTTATTTATGCTTTAATTTGTTGTCTCAGAACAAAGAACTTCAAAAAGAGAGGCAAATGGTCTGTCAGGTCTAGCTTGCTGGAACTGATATGGCTGGTTACCAGCGATAATGAGTCCTGTTTCCCCAGGTGTTTGAAGATAGAACATCAGAGAAATGCTGAGGCAACTGTAGAAAGCAACTTTTCTTTAAAGAATGGTAACACAGACTTCTCCACAGAGAAGAGGACCCAGAGTTGGTATCCAAAGAAGTGGGAGTGTCCAGTCCCTTTTATAAATTTTAGATTCTCTTTGTTCTCTTGCTCTCCTTCCCCCATGTCTCTCCCCATCCTGCATACTGACCAGTGGGGATGCACCAAAAGGTGGGAAGCAAATTGGCATGGGGAAGGGCCAAATGGTGGAGTGATCCAGGCAGTAAGGTAACAACCAGGAGGTATCAATTAACAACTCTTATAACACTTTTAACTCCCTGCAGGGAGGAACAATTCCTGGAGCAGGTTACCTTAGCAACGGGTTGGATCAGGAGCAGGGGGGAGGGCTTTGGAGGGATCTGGAGGAAAGGGCAGCATTTGATTTTCTTTTCCACCTTCCTGTTTGGACCCAATTATTTATTATCTATATTGACTGTGTTTTTAAACTAAAGCTTCTGAACACTTAGGGAGAAGACAGATGAGGATGGTGAGAACATGAGAGTAAGAGAATGATTATCTAAAATTGGTTCACTATGCTTACTCCCACATGCTTTCTTTACCAAAAAGAAATTTACCTGCAGCACTGCCTGGCCTAAGTGGACAGTATATGTCACATGCCTCAGCAAACTATGTGTTATCTGCAAAGTAATGCAGGCAGGAAATAATGTTGATAAGAGGAACCCAAGTTACTTTGAAGGGAGAGACTTTTATGATCCTTTTCACAGAGCGTATTTCAGAAGAAAACTTCCTCCTAACCATGAAACCTATAAAAATGATTACAAATCCAATCAGAACCACTGAGCATTGGGCCAAGGTGACATAGAATTGTCAAGGAAGAAGGGACTTGAAAGCCAGTGAAGAGGTGAACCTGAGCAACACTCTCTGGAAAGATCCCTGGGATCCTTAGGATGTGTCCCTCTCCTCTGAGAGGACCCACTCTCTCCTTTGAGAGTGTCTCCTTTCCCTTTTCTTATCTCTTCAATAAACCTCATGCCTGCTACTTTGAGAGACCATGTCTGAAATCTTTTTGACTTGATTGCAAGAATTGGGATTTGAAGAGCGGGACTTTGCACTGCCTCAGTTTCTCAGAAGGCTCCAGCTCTATAGCTGAACCATTTCTAGAGATGTCAGGCACTGAGGGAATATGCTGTGTATGTTTAGCCACTGATAAAAAGGGCTAACAATTGGGAAAAGTGCTACATTGATCTGCGTTCTTTCTCAGTTATCACTATAACAATACATTCCCAGAAAGCTGGGACTATTTCTCAGAAGTGACTGCCTGAGTGGGACCTGAGGGTATTGTCCTCCCCTGGAAATAGTTTGGATCTGGCCTCAGCCCAAGCCTAGGCACCTGGGACCTCCAGAGAGGAAACTGTTCTAAAAGGCCACTCCATAGGCCCTAGGGCTGCAGGGCACAGCCATCATGGCCCAAACAGAGAACAAGAGCTCAGAGCCAAGTTAGGAGGAGACTTTAGTTTCTCTGTATTCCAAGGAAGCACTCAGCATCTGTTCTCTTCTCCAGGGCACCCTCCTAAAGCCTTGGGTGATATGCAAATGACCTGGGGTATTTGGTGAAAAGGCGACCACTCAGGTTGTGCAGTGACTGTCCCTAGAGCCTTCCACCATCACCCTCACCCAGTCAGACCCAGCTGACTAACCTCTCTGGGATGTGGTCTTGATGCCTGGTCCCCCACACAGGGGTTTCATGTCTCCTTCCAGAGGTTTCCCTGCCTCCATAACCAGGAGCAACCTTTGTAGCAGGCATGCTACAGGCATGCTATTCTGTGGGCATGGAAAGTGTATGAAGCCAAGAGGATGAGCAGAGTGGGAAAGAAGAAAGAAAGGGTGGAAAGTAGGAAGGAGGGTACTGAGGAGCAGAGAAGGCTCATCACGGGGAACCTCCTATCCCTGTATGCAGTTGGTGCTGTGCACCTCATCCACTTATTTGTGTGAGGGGTCTCACCATCCAGATCTCTAGACAAGGAGATGGCAGGGCTTCAGAGGTGCCCTGGAAGTGAGTGGGAGGGATGTCTAGGAGGCCTCCTCTGGTGAGCTAGAGGGAACACTCTGGCCCAGCATCAGCCTAGATGAGATGCGGCAGGTCTCCCACCCTGAGGGGAAGGATAGCTGATCTGGCTGCCTCATATTCCAGAGGGTAATCTAAGTGAAGTGTTTCTTCAGCACAGCCAGTTTTGATTATAAGGCTTTTTCCTGGGCATCCCTCTAGCTATCACAAGCTGCTTATACGCATTATCCCTAGAGTGATCCGCTTTGCCTGTTCACCAGGATGGGGAGTTATATGGAACAACCTCTCACAGAAACCTCAGAGCCAGGACCTGGCCCCTGCTCCATTCCCTCTACACCAAGTTCCTCCCACCCCCGGGCTTTTGTGCTGGCTACCTTTCAGGCACCAGCTTAAAACTTCCCTCCTGAGGGCTTATTGCTCTCTAGCATGTCCCCATGCTTTGTTTCTAACCACCAATTCCTGCTACCTAAATGACCTTTCATTCATTTGTTTATTGCAGTTTCCTGCTGATAGTTGCAGAAGCCAACATTCATGCTGCATTCCACAGTGTAGGGGACCATATGGCAAAACTTGCAGATGGAATGCAGGTATAAGGTGCTTCCTGGGGCTAAGAGTATGAAGGGAACAGGCATCTGCAACTGCAAGGATACCATCTGCAAGCTGGGGCTTAAGAGAGGCCCCCAGCTCATATGAAAGTCAAAGCCCAATAACACCAATTCCAGACTGAGAATAAATCCTCAACAGAGAATAAAAGTTGCATGGTGCCCACCAGACTTTTGGTTGCAGAAACTATAGATACCGAGGGTGTGAGTCTATTCTCCTTTGTCTGGTGGTGTGTTTACAGCAACAGTAAACAAAGACAAATAGAAAATGCCATATCAAAGAAGGTCATCAGTGGCTGGGCACTTGCTTACCCAAGCTGAGGAGTAAGACAACATGGTTTATATGCACTCCCTGCAGTCCCTCAGGGGCAGCCTGTTTTTATGCACACCAGGAGGAAATTCTGGTTTCTTGACTCTGGGTCCAGGGTATTTGTTATGTCAAATTCCTTAAAATGAACCTGAACTGAATTCAGGTTCCCCTCCTCAGTTTGAACACACAATTGCTTCCCAGGAGCCCTGGGGCAGCAACTTACAGATGTGGGGTGTTGCCTTCTCCTCTTAGATGGGTAGAGTGGATCTTTCCTCCTGGACACTCAGGTGCCTGTGTTTCTTCCCACAGGGCATTATTTTTACTTTGTGATTAAAACAATTCTTACATCTATGCTACAGATGACAAAGGAAACATTTCCTGAAACAAAAGTCTGTTGACAGGATCTGGTCTCACAGCAGAAGGCAGAGTACCATCTGTGTGTGCTCAGTGAGGAGGGAGTGTGGGCTTGGTGGACAATGAGGCCCTATTGGGATCTTACTGTGGCAGGCTAGCTAAGTGGTTAGATCACATCTAAATTCCAGCTCTACCACTTGCCGACTATTAGAAAAGAGCAGTAGCATGAGATCTTAGTACCTCCCACCCTCATCTGCAAAGTGGGGTGACGGACACAGAGCCCAAAGATGGGCCTGTTAGTGGAAAACCTTCCAAACTGCCTGGAATTTGCAGAGAATGTCATCCCTAAGAAATGTCACTGTCACAGCCCACCATAGAAATGGCAGTGCCTGTACACCATAGATTGTGTTTTCTTAATTAGCAACTTGCTGAATAAGGACAGGATAAAGTGATGAGTCACAGTTCTGAACACACTGTACATCCCCCCAACAGAAATGACTAAGGACATATGTGTTTATTAGCAGCATAGGACAATTTGCAATTTATCTTTGTATTAACCCAAATAGGCTGCAAACCAAGATAAACAATCATTGATGTAATTGACTTTTGACTCAGGTCATTTTTATGACAGTTTTTGTGCTAAGGAAGGGGAAAAGAGCACTGAAAACTTGCCAATGGAAAAGTTTTGTATGTGTAGCAATGCGGGGGTGGGGGGCACGTGCTCCATCAACCCTAGCCTAGGGTGCAGTAGTCTGCAGGGTCACACCATTTCCTGTGGGAGCGCATGGCCTGGGAGTGTCTGGTGGGGGCCCATGGTAAGGTGTCTCTAGGCAGTGTCCCACAGTGAGGTGTCCCATAGAGAGGTTTGTGGCTTCCCAGTGAGTAGGAAATAATGAGCACCTATCACCTGAAGCTTAAACACTTGAGATTCAAGGTTTAGTAGCTTTGTGACTATATGTAGAGAGCCACACTTGATGTGAGAGTGGGAGACCCCCAAGGTGGTCCAGCCCTACTCCTGCCTGTCCCTTGGTTTGAGCCCCTGTGTATTCTAAGAAGGGATCATCACACTGCCCTCCCAGCTCTGCACATCATACCTGGAAGTCCTGAAGCTCTCTGGCTGGATTTAATCCTTCGATTCTAGAGAAATGAAGTTTTCTCTAGAAGATTAATTAAACTGGATCCCTAGGCTTCTGGTTTTCTGATGCTCAGAATCAGGAACAAGGAATTTCCTTTGGGCACCAGGTTTCTCTAGAGACTATGGAAGTAATTTTCTCTATGCTGCATGTCTGGCTGAATGTTCCCCTAGTCCTGCTCCTGTTGATGGAAGAGTTAAGTTTGGGACAATGGCACCATCCTTGGTGAACTTTGTGGGAGAAGTTTGTATTTTACCATATCCATGGAGTCGAAGACCAGAAACAGGAAAGAATAGGGGTTCTGGGAGATGCTGAGGTTTGCATCCCCTTCCTCAGTGGCTCACTTTTAGGGTCTTTCCCAGTACCCTGCACTTTCCTGGGTATTGTGCAGGTAGGTGGGAGTCTGGATACGGCTCCTGCCTCCCCAGGGTAAGCATCCAGTCAGAAAGACAGACATGAAACCAACTCATACAGCACTGGAGAGCTAAAATTAAGGCCAGAAAACTGAAGATGGGCTTGGAAATAGCAAAGCACATTTAATATATTAATTACTAAAATTTGTCTCAGCAAAGAAGAAAACTGAACTACACAAAAGGTAACTTGCTTGCAATATCAAAAGCAACCACAGCAAAATGAAAGTCATATCCTTGAGAACCTGCCCACATCTTCAGCAGGAGAGCCAAGGCCTCTGCTGGCAGTACTGGTAGTTTAGGCAAAGGGAGTGGATTTGCAACTCTGTGCATAGGGCATTTGATTCTTCAAGAAGAAAACACCCTGCCAGGTTATATACTATTTGCCATCACCTCAAAGGTGAGCAAATCATGTGCCTGCTAAAATGGCAAGATGGGGTAGAGCCCCTTCAGACCTTGGTCTGCAGACCAGGACCACTTGTGGAAGGGCTTCCCTCAATCTCTGCATGGAGAGTCAGCATCAAGGCCTCTGCAAGAGGGAATCTGGTTTGCCTGAAGCTGCTTTTGCACTGTCCAGCCAATTCACCTGCCTAGGAAGAAGGCAGGGCGGGTCCTGTATGTTGGGAGAAGTATCTCTGGATGGAAACTCTGCAGAGCAGGTGAGGCCCTGTCCAAACATGGGATTCAGAAAGCCATTCTCTGGACCAGGGTGAGAGGGCCAATCCCTTAGGGCTCCAAACCTTGGAAGGTCCGCAGTGTTCCTCTGGGGCCTCTTCCTGCAGGGACACAGGCTGCACAGTCTACTTGTGAAGCTTACCTGGCTTCCTCCCTCATGGATCCATCAGGACCTGCCATGTGTGGTGGTGCATTTGAACACATGTGTTGTCTTTTTATTTCCTACTGACATCTGGGATCCTCACTTCAAGACATCAATTCTTGTTCTCTCTACATTTCCTTGGCCCTATGAGGTTTTAATGGTTCCCACTGTGCTGCTGGAACCTGAATCCCTCCATGTGGTGGTATTAGCAGGTAGTTTGCTGTGGGAGAGTGTTAGGTCATAAGTGGGTTGAGGCCTTTCTCTTGGGAATGAATTTCTATTACAGGGGGTGGGACCCCTTTAGCTCTCCTGCACACATCCTCTCGTCCTTATGTTTCTGCACAAGGTCTTCATGCCATGGGGCTGTCAGACTCCAAAACTATGAGTCAAAGTAAAAATCTTCTCCAGACATTTTGCAATCTTTGATTTCCTGAATAGCAACAGAAATGGTCTAATATAAGTCCATACTTAATGGTGTGGAAGGGAGGGCAAGGGCAAGTGCAAAGTTTGTGTCATGAACTAAATCACCTCATCTCTTGGTTTGAGAAGAGAATGCATTTGAGATTTCAAATGTGAAAGTTTGGCTTTAGTAATTAAATGCAAATAAAAGGTAAACTTTTTGTTTCTTGCTGTTGGAATTCCCCAATTCCAAGATGAGGACAGTGCCAACAAAATATTTAAAAAGCATTGACTTTTTACCTTTACATAATATACAGAAAAGGAAATATTTTGACATAAATCAAGCTGTTTTAGTCAGCTTTTTCACTGCTGTGACTAAAGGACCCAGGCCAGCAAAACTGTAGAGGAGAAAATGTTTATTTGAGGGCTCATGGTTTCAGAGTTCTTAGTCCATAGAAGGTCAGCTCTATTCTTTAGGGCTCAAGATGAGGCTGAACATCATGGCAGGAGAGGGTGGCAGACAGAAGCAGCTCACATCACAGTGATCAAGAAGTACATAAAGTTTCCATTTGCCAGATAAAAATATATATGCCCCATTTCCCACCTCCTCCAACCATACCCTATCACTTCAGTTACCACTTAGTTAATCTCTATGGGGGGATTAAATCACTGATTGGGTTAAGACTCTCACACCCCAATCATTTCTTTTTTTCTTTTTGTATGTTCTAATTAGGTATACATGACAGCAGAATACATTTTAATTCATTGTACACAAATGAGCACATCTTAATTTCTCTGGTTGTACACAATGTAGAGTCACACCATTTGTGCAATAATACATGTACCTAGGGTAATGATATCTGTCTCATTTCATCATCTTTCCTGTCCCCATGCCCCCTCCCCTCCCCTCATTTCCCTCTGCATAATCCAAACTTCCTCCATTCTTCCCGTGCGCCCCCACCATAATGGATCAGCATACACATATCAGAGAATACATTTGGCCTTTGTTTTGCGGGGGATTGGCTTATTTTGCTTAACGTGATATTCTCTGACTCCATCCATTTACCTGCAAATGCCATAATTTTATTATCTTCTAATTTTGAGTAATGTTCCATTGTGTACATATATACCACAGTTTCTTTATCCATTCATCTATTGAAGGGATTCTAGATTGGTTCCACAGTTTAGTTATTGTGAATTGAGCTACTATAAACATTGATGTATTGTGTCCCTGTAGTATGCTGATTTTAAGTCCTTTGGGTATAGACCAAGGAGTGGGATACCTGGGTCAAATGGTTGTTCCATTCCAAGTTTTCTAAGAAATCTCCATACTGCTTTCCAGAGTACAACCCAATCATTTTTCCTCTTAACCTTCTTGCCTTGTATCACACGTGAGTTTTGGGGGGATACCTCAGATCCAAACCATAACACAAGCTAACATGTCACAATATTTAGGTAAAACTGAAACCAGATCCCTCTTGAAATAGTGCATTAGATGAAACTTTTATTGATTTCCTCCTATTGATTACTCTGTTTTCAGCTTTTGATATCAGGGCTGGTAGATGTTATCAAAACCTTTATCCTGGCAAAAAATACCATGTGTTAGAGTGAACATAGAAAAATTTCACCACACATATAAGGTTTCACTTATAGAAATCATGAAAGCAAATGTTATATACAAAAGTTTGATTTCATGGGCTTCTGCCTTTGAGTCAATGGGCTTTCACATGGTTATTGGCAGGCAACTCTGCCTAGTTATCTTATTCTCTTTTATTAGTTATACATAAAATTCAAGTTCATTTTGAGAACTCATACATGCTTGGAATTTGATTTACTCCACTTCAGTCCTCTGTGCCCCTGCTTTACCTCCCCTCTTCCCACCCTCTTATTCTCCTTCTTCTGTTCTGCTGGTTATGTTATGTTATGTTATTTATTTATAGATATGCATAAAAGTGAAAGCCCCTGTGGTATGTCTATACACACACAGAGCACAATTTTGTAAATTTATTCTGATTGCCTCCCCTTTCATGTCCCTACTCCTTCTCTCAATACCCTTATTCTACTTCTTTGATCTTCTCTATATTTTTATGATAATTGACCATTCTTTGTCCCCTTATTTTGCTCTAGCTTCTGCATATGAGAGAAAACATGCTGTGTGTGTGTATAGATACACCACAGGGACTTCCACTTTTATGCATTTCTATAGATAAATAGATACATACATAAATAAATAAATAAATAAATAAATAACATGGCCCTTGATTTTGTGAGTCTGGCTTATTTCAATTAGCATGATGCCTTTAAGTTCCATCCACTTGCCAGCCAATGCCAAAATTTTATTCTTTTTTATGGCTGAGTAAAATTTCATTGTGTATACATGTTATATTTTCTTAATTAATTCATCTCTTGATGAGCATCTGTGCTGGTTACATAAGTTGGCTATTATGAATTGTGCTGCTATAAACACTGAAGTTTCTATATTACTACAGTGTGCTGACTTTAGTTCTTCTGGATAAATACCAAGTAGTGGGATAGATGCTTAATATGGTGGTTCCATTCCTATGTTTTTGAGGAATCTCCACACTGCTTTCCAGAGTTATTTTTTAGTCTGCAGTCCAACCATTGATGTGTGCATGTATCATTTTGTCCACATCCTCACTGGCATTTATTATTTGCACTCTTGTTAATTGCTTTTCGGACTGGAGTGAGATGAATTATTAGTATATTTTTGATTGGCCTTTCCTTGATTGTTAGAGATGTTGAACATTATTTTTTCATATATTTGTTGGCTATTTTTGTTTCTTCTTTTGAGAAATGTCTACTTAGTTTTTTTTCCCATTTACCAACTTTGCTTTTTGTTGTTAAGTTTTTGAGTTCTTTTTATATTCTGGATATTAATCCCTGTGAGATGAGTAAGTGGCAAAGATTTTCTTCCATTTAGTAGTCTCTCTCTGCATCCTTATGTAGCCTACAAGCACTGATGGATGCCTTGCTCATTCCTGATTTGAAAGATATTTTTTAATCCACTCATTTTTTTTTCTTTTATTTTTTTTTAAATTTTAATATATATTTTTTAGTTATCGGCGGATACAACATCTTCGTTTTGTATGTGGTGCTGAGGATCGAACCCGGGCCGCACGCATGCCAGGCGAGCGCGCTACCGCTTGAGCCACATCCCCAGCCCTAATCCACTCATTTTAAAAGCTCATTCTAAAACATCCACATTAGCTCTCATAGGAGCAATTCCTTTCCTTTTCCACAATCTTATAGCAATATTTTACAGAGTTTGTAAATAAAATAATTTGGTGCCTCCTATGTGTCTCCCTCTTAAAACTTACATAATTATAACAGGCATAGATCATTTGGAATATGTTGTGGTTTAAATATGAAGTATCCCTCAAAAGATCATGTGTGAGACAATGCAAGAGTGTTCAGAGGTGAAATTATTATGAGAGTTGTAACTTAATTGGTGGATTAATTCACTGATATGGGTTAACTGGATGATAAATGTAGGCAAGTAGAGTGTGGCTGGAGGAAATAGGTCATTGGGCTGTGCTTTTGGAGTTTATATTTTGTCCCTGGTGAGCAGAGCTCTCCTTGCTTTCTGGTTGCCATGTCTGGAGCTGCTTTCCTGTACCATGCCCTTGTGCCATGATGTTCTTGTCATTTGGGGCCCAGAGCTATGGAATTGGCTAACCATGGACTGAACTTCTGAAACCATGAGCCAAAATAAACTTTTTCTCCCCCAAATTGTTCTTGTCATGGCTTTTGGTCATAGTGATGGAAAATCTAACTAAAACAGGACATCAATCTTGGTGATCATTCAACTCTACTGGAAAGAGCAGGTGTACAGGGGAATCATATCACCACTGCCACAATCAGCATCATCATGACCACCATCATCATCATTACCATCAATGCCATCACTGTCATTATCAACTTCAATTACTATTGCTATGACCAATATCTCCATCACCATTGCCATCATCACTATCACCACCATCATCATTATCACCGCTATAATCATTATGAACATCACCATCACCATTATGACCATCACCACCATCATTACCATCACCACTATTGCCATCATAATTATCACTTTCATAATCATCACCATATTGCCACCATCATTCCCAGCATCATCACCATCACCAAAATCATCATCACCTAAATCACCATCACCACCAGCACCATCAATCATCATCAAGGCTAACAGTTTTGAGTATTAAATTCTGTTAGTGTGGATGGATGGTATATAGTGAAATTTGGATATCAAAAGTGGGTATTGGATGTCTCTAGTGAGGATAAGAAATCCAAAGTGAGGATGGGAGGTTGCCAGTGAGGATGGGAGATCTAGAATGAGGATTGGAGGCCAACACTGAGTGTGGGAAGTCAACAGCGAGGATAGCAGGTCTACAGTGAGGATGGGAAATCAACAGTAAAAATGGGAGGTTGACAGTGAAGGTGGAGATCAATAGTGAGGGTGGAGGTCAAAAGTGAGGATGAATGATCTGAAGTGAGGATCAGAGGTCAACAGTGAGAATAGGAAGTTAACAGTGATTGTGGGAGTTCAACAGTAAGGGTAGGAGAGCAACAGTGAGAATGGGAGGTTAATAGTGATGGTGCAGTGTTGAGAGCGACAGCCGAAGGGGCCCCAGCAAACTTCCAGCTGATTGGCTCACAGCGGCCCCAGCAAACTTCCAGCTGCCAGCTGATAGGCTCCTCTGTGGTGATGCTCATTGGGCTGTTTCCCAGCCCTTTCAGACCACAGAGCTGCTCATTGGGGGACTCTTTTGACTCCGCCCATGCGACCCAGACAATTGGCCTCAAGAGCAGGAGGAGTGGGGGGTTGAGAGGCTTCTGGGAAGCCAGTGGTGGCAGTTGGGCTCTGAGGGAATTCCTGAAGAGCTCGTGTGGTGCGGCATGTGTGTTCTAAAAATAAAGTTTGTTTCTGCTTGACAAGTGGCTCGTGAATTGTGCCCAGCCAGACTATGGCATTTGGTGGCCCGCAAGGGGAACGACTGAGGGTAAGTGATAAGATAAACTGCTCTCCCCTGAGGGCAGGGTGAAAGGATGGGTAGCCATTTTAAGATTCTTCTTTTGTTTTGTTTCACTTTTGTTTTAAGTTGCCTGTCCCTGGAGATGAGTGAGACGGAAGAAAAACCACTCACATCTGAGGAAAAACTATTTGCGTCTGAGGAACAGATAGGGAGAAAGGATGGATGGACATTTCAGGAGGATAGAAAGGCTGATATAATGATTTTGTGTTGTTCCATTTTTGTTTCATTCTGTCTCGGTTTTGTTTGGTGTTATCTTGTTGGGTTGTATTATAGTAGAAATATGGGATCAGAAATTAGTAAAAAACAAACTGAAAGAGTGTTAAGTAAATTGTTAGAGGAAGGAGGCATCTCAGTAAAATCAAGAACAATCAGGGCATACGTTGATACAATACAAAAATGTAGCCCATGGCTTTTTAAGGAGGAGTTGTTAAATATATCACAATGGAACCATCATGGTGAAGATTTAAAAAGAATAGAAAAGAAAAGCCCAGGGACTCTGCCAGTTGGCACATTGCCATTGTGGACGTTCATATCTTGTTTGCTTAGTCCAAAGCCTTCAGTTCAGACAATGGTAGAGGAAGAAGAAGACATAATGATTCAAGTAAAAGAGAAGGTCTCTCAAGTTAGTCAGACAGAGGAAAAGATTCAAGTAAAAGAGAAGGCCTCTCAAGCTAGTCAGACAGAGAAAGAAAGTGTAAAACAGAAAAAGCCATCAGGGGGAAAGTTACAACAGGAGACTGCTACTAACACCTTTCTATCACCAGAGGGTGTAAGTGTCCAACCAACAGCACCACCTCTACAGGAGACTGCTACTAACACCTTTCTATCACCAGAGGACGTAAGTGTCCAACTAACAAGGCCACCTCCATATGCTGGGAGGTCCCCAACCCCCGCAGTTGATAGTTGGGATCCTGAGACAAGATCTCAAATATTAACATGCCCTGTATTTGAGGCAGGAGGGCAGCGATTTTACCAAGTTTTAAATTTCAAAACAGTGAAGCAGCTAAAAGAGGCTGTAACAACCTATGGTCCTCAAGCACCCTTCACTGTAAGCATGGTCGAATCCATTAACAACTTGAACATGACGCCAGCAGATTGGGCTAATATGTGTAAAGCTGTGCTAAATGGAGGACAATACCTGTTATGGAAGGTTGCCAATGAGGAATTTTGCAAGGAGACGGCTAGGCGAAATGCAGCAGCTGGTTATCCTCAGAGAAATCTAGATATGTTGTTAGGAAAGGGACCTTATGAGGATCAGCAGCAACAAATTGCATATGATCCTGGTGTATATGCACAAATTGCTGTAGATGCAATTAAGGCATGGAAGACTTTACAAGGACATGGAGGTTTACAAGGTCAATTATCTAAGGTAATACAAGGAGCTAATGAACCTTATGCTGAATTTGTAGATAGGCTTATTCAAACAGCTACCAGAGTTTTTGGGAATACAGAACAAGCAATGCCATTACTAAAACACCTGGCTTATGAGCAAGCGAATCGTTGGTGCAGAGATATCATTAGACCATGGAAACATGAAGATTTAAACACATATATTAAATTATGTAGAGACATTAATGAACAAGAGCAAGTCGTGGCAGCTGCAGTAAAACAGGCTTTAGATGCCAGAGACATTAATGAACAAGGGCAAATTGTGGCAGCTGCAGTAAAACAGGCTTTAGATGCCAGGCCAAGAACATGCTACAATTGTGAACAAACAGGACATTTTAAAAGGAATTGCCCCATTGGAGGAGGGTTTAACAAAACTAGGTATCAAAGGAGTAGAATACCAGGTATTTGCCCACGATGCCGTAGAGGGAGACATTGGGCTAATGAATGCCGTTCTCAAACCACCATAGAGGGTACTCCATTATCAAAAAACGAACAAGGACCAGGTGTTTATCCACGATATCGTGGAGAAAGGCATCGGGCTCCATTGCCAAAAAATGGACAGGGGGGCCCAATGCTCCGGGGCCCAAAACCACAAATATACGGAGCACTGGAGGAACCCAGCAACCCCATCAGGGTAGTGCCCAGGACACATTGTCCATCAGATCCCTCATCAGACAAACCAGAGGGAGCGCAGGGTTGGACATCTGCGCCTCCGCCAGAGCAGTACTAACTCCAGAGATGGGAGTTCAAATCATTCCCACAGGGGTGAAAGGACCTCTTCCCAAAGGAACAGTAGGCTTATTATTGGGACGCAGCTCTTCTACTCTAAAAGGACTTATGATAAGTCCTGGGGTAATTGATCCCGATTATGAAGGTGAAATAAAAATTATAGCCAGTTCTCCAAAGGGTATATCAGTAATTTCACCAGGAGATAGAATAGCACAGTTACTAATAATACCCAGCCTACATGATAAATTTTCCAGTCGTACTGTAGAAAGAGGTTCCAAGGGATTAGGCTCCACAGGTGTAGATTGGGCTATGCTTTCTTTAAATTTAGATTCTCGCCCCATGCTAAAACTAAATATTCAAGGACATGAATTTAATGGGCTACTGGATACAGGTGCAGACCTTAGCATCATCTCTCGTCAAGAATGGCCAAAACATTGGCCATTACAACAAGCCACTCAAACGCTTCGAGGCCTAGGAGTGGCGACTAATCCCCATAGAAGTGCAATGGTATTAGATTGGAAGGATCCTGAAGGATGTGAAGGAACTATACAGCCATATGTATTGGATCATCTTCCCGTAAATTTATGGGGACGAGATGTCCTAGATCAATTAGGTTTGACATTAACAAATAACATCAACCAAAATGCACCCACTATTATGACTAGACAAGGTTTTAGGAAAGGAAAAAGATTAGAAAAACAAGAACAAGGTATAGCAGCACCAATACAAATAGATCAAGGAACAGACAGACATGGGTTGGATTTTCAGAAAGGGCCACTGAGACAATAAAAATTACTTGGAAATCAGAAAGACCAGTATGGGTTCCTCAGTGGCCCCTGACTAAAGAAAAGATACAAGCAGCCCATGACCTGGTCAAACAACAATTAGCAGAAGGACATATACAACCTTCTGTATCTCCCCATAATACTCCCATTTTTGTCATCAAAAAGAAATCTGGTAAATGGAGATTATTGCAAGATTTAAGAGCCATTAATAATGAGATGGTTATTATGGGACCTGCTCAATCAGGGATTCCTCAATTGTCTGCTTTGCCAAAAACCTGGTATGTTTTAGTTATAGATATTAAAGATTGTTTTTTTTCAATTCCAATTCATCCTGAGGATAGTCCACGTTTTGCATTTACTATCCCTGCACTGAATCATGAAGGTCCTGATCAGAGATATGAATGGAAAGTACTCCCTCAAGGGATGGCTAACAGCCCAACTATGTGTCAAATTTATGTTAACAAAGTAATCCAGCCACTTAGAAATCAAAATCCTGAACTACAAATATTTCACTATATGGATGATGTATTATTAGCACACAAAGATAAAAACACATTGCTAGAATGTTATGCCACACTTACAAACTTATTAAAAAATTATAATCTAGAGATAGCAATAGATAAAGTACAATTAAATTTTCCAATTAATTATTTAGGAGTTCTATTATCCTCAACCATGGTCCGTCCACCAAAAATTCAAATACGAGTAGATCAACTCAAATCACTTAATGACTTTCAAAAGTTATTAGGAGACATAAATTGGATAAGGCCTTATTTAGGTATACCAACAGGAGAGTTGGGACCTTTATTTGATATCCTAAAAGGTCCATCAGATCCAAATTCACCCCGAATGTTAACGCCTGAAGCAAGAAAGGCATTAAAAATCATTGAAACATATATGGAAAATATGCATTTGGATAGAATTGATATAAGTTTGCCTTTATTATTTATTGTACTACCAACAAAAAATATTCCTACAGGAGTATTTTGGCAAGAAGGTCCATTATTATGGATACATTTATCTTATTCTCCTAACACTATTCTTACTAGGTATCCTGAGGCTGTAGGACAATTAATACTCAAAGGAATAAAAGCAGCAAAGGGAGTGTTTGGAATTTCTCCCAATAAAATTATTACTCCATATACTATGAATCAAATTGATGAGTTAGCTAATGAGTTAAATACTTGGGCAATAATCATGTGCAAATCTAATGTTTCATTTGATAACCACTTACCATCTAATCCTTTATTGTCTTTTTGGTCATTGCATCCTGTAATTTTTCCAAAAATGACAAGAAAAACACCTATCATGAATGCTCCAAATATATTCACTGATGGGTCAAATAATGGTACAGCAGCAGTAGTTACCCCTGATCAAACTTTTACATTTTTAGTACCCAAACAATCAGCTCAAAAGGTAGAGCTTAATGCAGTTTTACAAGCTTTTGTGATGTTTAAAGATTCTGTATTTAATTTATTTTCTGATAGTCAGTATGTAGTTAATGCTATAGTATCTCTTGAAGATGCTGGTAGGATTTCCCCTTCTTCTACTGTTTTCTCTTTGCTTTCCACTATACAAAGTCTAATCTGGGACAGAAAAGATCCATTCTTTATAGGACATATCAGGGCACATACAGGATTGCCTGGAGCCCTTAGTTTGGGCAATGATTTAGCAGATAAAACTACACATGACATACATATTTTCTCTACACTAGAAGAAGCTATAAATTTTCATAAAAAGTTCCATGTCAATGCTAATACTTTACAAAAGCGTTTTAAAATAACTAAGGAACAAGCTAGACAAATAATAAAACAATGTCAAAATTGTGTGACCTTTTTACCACAAGTTAATCTTGGAGTCAATCCTAGAGGATTGATACCTAACCATATTTGGCAGATGGACGTCACACACTTGCCAGAATTTGGAAAATTAAAATATTTGCATGTTACAGTTGATACTTCTTCTGGATTTTTGATGGGCTCCCTTCATGCCGGAGAAAAAACTAAAGATGTTATAGCTCATTGCTTACAAAATTTTGCCACTGTGGGTGTTCCAAAACAGTTAAAAACAGATAATGCCCCTGGTTATACTTCTACCTCTTTTAAACAATTTTGCTCAACATTTGGCATTACTCATATAACAGGAATCCCATACAATCCACAGGGACAAGGCATAGTTGAAAGAGCTCATCAAACTATTAAAATGTACTTATTAAAGCAAAAAGAAGGAATTGGGAAGGGGTATATATTCCCCAAAGATAAACTTAAAATAACCCTTTTTACTCTAAACTTTTTAAATTTGGATTCATCAGGACTTAGTGCTGCGGAAAGGCATATGTGTCCAAAAAATGTACATAAGCCCAAGGTACTTTGGAAGGATATTCTAACAGGACAATGGAAAGGTCCTGACCCAGTAATTGTCTGGAGTCGGGGGTCTGTTTGTGTGTTTCCACAGGGAGAACAGCAGCCGATTTGGATTCCAGAGAGATTAACCAAGGTCCTGACCCAGTGATTGTCTGGAGTCGGGGGTCTGTTTATGTGTTTCCACAGGGAGAACAGCAGCCGATTTGGATTCCAGAAAGATTAACTAAAGCGATTTCTACAGACCAAAAAGAAGATGATTTGGCTCAAATCCATAACAACTGATATCCAAAACTCCAGTTTGGCTATTCTTACATCTGCAACAGAACCAGGATGCTTTTTTCAATATCTATTTTATTATTGCCCTTTGCCATATCATGAAGTTCTATTTTGTTTTTTGAGCTCATACAGACCTAGGTTAATGTTTTGCTGATCAGTTCTATTTTTTGACTATAGAGTTTTTAAACATTGCAATGGAGATTTCACCTGTAAAAAGTTATAAGGCCTTTACTATAATGTTATGTGTTGTATGTATTATATTATGTGTGCACACTTGTGTTTTGTGTTATATGTTTGAATGTATGTATGTCCATATATCATATATGATGAGCGCTCATGATAAAATGGATCCAAAATTTTTTTTTTCACGTGATTTATATGGTTTAATTTAAATTGGGTAAACAACTGTTGAGGATTGTTTTAATATGTAAACAAAAAAGAAGGTTAACAGATCTGTTTGTTTACTTTCACCTTTCCTTTTCATTATATTTAATAATTCTCTTAAAGACAATGTAAATTGTTAAGAAAATTGTTTTCTTTTAGTGCCTTCTGTAATGTTACATAATTTTTTCTTTAGCCATTATTGCCAGAATTCCTATCTTCATCCCAGTGCCGGTGAAGACAATGTAAATTGTTAAGAAAATTGTTTTCTTTTAGTGCCTTCTGTAATGTTACATAATTTTTTCTTTAGCCATTATTGCCAGAATTCCTATCTTCATCCCAGTGCCGGTGAAGACAATGTAAATTGTTAAGAAAATTGTTTTCTTTTAGTGCCTTCTGTAATGTTACATAATTTTTTCTTTAGCCATTATTGCCAGAATTCCTATCTTCATCCCAGTGCCGGTGAAGACAATGTAAATTGTTAAGAAAATTGTTTTCTTTTAGTGCCTTCTGTAATGTTACATAATTTTTTCTTTAGCCATTATTGCCAGAATTCCTATCTTCATCCCAGTGCCGGTGAAGACAATGTAAATTGTTAAGAAAATTGTTTTCTTTTAGTGCCTTCTGTAATGTTACATAATTTTTTCTTTAGCCATTATTGCCAGAATTCCTATCTTCATCCCAGTGCTGGTGAAGTCAAAGATAAAACCAATCTACAGCTTCTGCAATAGCCATCACTGAACTGCTTGCAGAACTTGCCTGGACACATTGTGAACTCACCTGTATGCATTGTGAACTATCTGTTGGTGCAGCGACTTGTGGTAGTGTTGGGGTATTTTTGCTGATGATGTCATCGGTGGTACAATTTTTCCAAAAGGAGCCGTCAATTGGCTTGGTGTATCCTCCTCCCTTCTGCTTGTGATGGTCGTTCAGCTAAAATTTGGGGGCCAACAGAGGTGAGGCAAAGAAACTCACCCCCGCAGTTGTACAAAGGCCTTTCCACAGGTGTGGCTGTATGCTGGACTGGTAGTCAATGATGGGTAAGATCCAATTGCAATGGTACCAACCTAAGACAGGAGGCTGACGCCTTGAGGTCAGCTCATCCAATGACGGGTAAGGACCATATGTAGTATTGGACAACCTAAGGCAGGCACGGTCCCTAAGCCACATGCTTGTTGTTTAATTAAACAGAGAGGGGGAGATGTTGAGAGCCACAGCCGAAGCGGCCCCAGCAAACTTCCAGCTGATTGGCTCACAGCGGCCCCAGCAAACTTCCAGCTGATTGGCTCACTGTGGCCCCAGCAAACTTCCAGCTGCCAGCTGATTGGCTCCTCTGCGGTGATGCTCATTGGGCTGTTTCCCCGCCCTTTCAGACCACGGAGCTGCTCATTGGGGGAATCTTTTGGCTCCACCCACATGACCCAGCCAGTTGGCCTCAAGAGCAGGAGGAGTGGGGGTTGAGAGGCTCGCTGAAAGCCAGTGGTGGCAGTTGGGCTCTGAGGGAATTCCTGAAGAGCTCGTGTAGTGTGTGTTCTAAAAATAAAGTTCGTTTCTGCTTGACAAGTGGCTCGTGCATTGTGCCCAGCCAGACTGCGGTAGTGGAGGTCAAAAATGAGAATGGAGCCAGGCTTAGTGGAGCATGCCTGTAATCCTAGAGATTTGGGAGACTGAGGCAAGAGGATCACAAGTTTGAGGCCAGCCTCTGCATCTCAGCAAGACCTTGTCTCAAGATACAAATAAAAAGGACTGTGGATGTAGCTCAATGGTAAAGTGCCCCTGGGTTGAATTCCTATTCCAAAACAAGCAAACAAACAAAAACCAGTGAGGATAGGAGGTCTATGGTGAGGATGGGAAGTTAACAGTGAGGATATCAGGTCAACTTTGAGTATGGGAGGTCAAAGTGAGGATGGTAGGTCAATAGTGAAAATGAGAGGTCAGCAGTGTACATAGAGGTCAACTGTGAGGATGGGAGGTCAAGTGATATGACAGATGGTCAACAGTGTGTTTGAAATATCTAACTATGGCTAAAGCAGAATAGAATCAAAGATAATTAAGAACTTACTAAAGTATCTGATGCTTTTTCTCAATATGGAGTCAGAAGTTACTTTCACTACGATGTTTTGGTGAAGTTCTGGTGCATTGAATGGTATCTTAACTGAAATGGGTGGTTGATAAGGAAGTCCCTACATGGAGTTCACACTTCTCCTCAAGTCTCAAATCAACTTTATCCCGCCCTCCTGTCACAGAGCCTGGGAAGTAGGTCCTTCATGGATGCTATCACTGCTGTTCCCATTGGGAGGACTATGAAAATATTGTCTGTCCTCAGTGATGATAACTGAGGAACACTGTCTTAAGTTACTGTTGCTGGGAAATAACTGCTCTTTTAACTCTATTATCAGGTGTGTTAATATATATTATATGCATTAACTGGATAATAAATATTCATCATGTTCTTGTTACCTAATGATCCCAGAGTTGGGTGCTGGTCCCTATGTTCTCCTAAGCAGGCTGACATCTGTTTTTACCTGTTGTGAAATTTTGTTAGGGGCTTATTGTGCCTTGCCTTGAACAACAAGTTTGACTCTGTTATTGTCTCTTTTTAAATAACACTTGGTAGATCTTTATGTTTCTTGTCAAGATGTCAGTTTTTCAAATTTGAATTGGGTGTTTGGTTGAGCACTGGAGGTAAAGTGAATTATGACAGTGGAGTACTTTCACATCTAACATCTTCCCAGAGTAATGGGACTTATTTTTCCCCACTATTAGTATGCATTGCTGTATGTGAAAGGCTTCCCAGGGTGAGGCCGCCAGAGTATTGGAGATCTGGGGAAATCCTAATATGACCGGGGCTTGAGAAGTCCTGATAATTATAAACTGCTAGTGGCCTCACAACACTTTAAAAATTCCCCTGGAAGATTCTAAGAGAGCAAGAATGCTGGCTGTTGACAGTCCCTGCTCCCATAAGGCCTGGCATGGGAAGAATTCAGACATGTAGTAAGATGGATATGATTCATGAGGCAGCCATTTCCAGCCAACTGGTGAGTTTTGGGTGGCCATGGGCTTTCATCCTGTACAGCAAAGTCAGACCAAAATATTATCTTTCAGGGCTGTAGCAAGCCGGATGACTGTACAGGGCTGGAGGTCACAGATAGATAAGAAATCAGACTTCACTGGCATAGCTCCTAGTCAGACCTATGAGTACCTCTGGGGAATTTTGGTAGGTAGCATCCCTGTCAGCTGTCCCTCCTTACACCTTTGGGTGCTGCTGTTCTCCATGCACCCACCCTGCTTCCAGAAGAGTTCCGTCAGGCATCACCTGAGAGATGCTAAGAACTGCAGTGCAGAACACTAACCAGGTGCCTTCTCTGTGCAGTGATTGTCATTAGCTCTGACCAGAACTTTTGAAGTGGCCCTGTTGTTGCCATTTCCACAGTGTCAGAGTTGCACTTACTCTACTAGCAGAAAACAACTGTTCCCCTCCTCTGCCCTAATCTGCAGCTTGGTCTTTCCTGAGGAGACTTTTGTTGATTTAGTTGACATTCATCAACAGTGTAAATTTTAAAATAGAATATTTCTTAAGGCTGTAGGTGTAACTTAGACATTTTATTTATGAAAATGAGAATTTTTATAATAAGACAGCCCTATTTTTCTATAGTTGAATGTTTGATCTTCAGCTTATAAATTTTGCAGATTAAATTTATATAAATAATTTGTTCCAGTTGGTCAGCTAAATTTCTTTAGATGTTGCATTTCAATCTACCAGCACAAATTTAACACATCTGATTTTCTTTGTTATTGCAAGATATTCACAAGGAAAACTAAAATTCTAACAGACACAGTCTTCCCAGACAATGTTTACAAACTTGACTTAATAGATCTGTTTTCCTTAGGTTAGAGTGGCACCCCTGCCCCGCACCCTCCCTGTTGTGATGATAGAAAGTATCTCCAAACATTCCCTGGGTATAAATGTCACACTTGATTGGAAATTACCACCTTAAATATTAACAATGATCAAAGACTCATTTAGCTAACTCTTTGTTTTAATCAGGTTTTTTTTTTTTTTTCAGTGACCAAAAGACCTGACAAGAATAAATTTAGAGAAGGAAAAGTTTCTTGGGCCTCCATTCTTGGGGCTTGAGGTGAGTCAGAACATTATGGTGGAAGAATGTGGTTAGGAAAGCCACTTGGGACATTATACCAGGAAGCAGAGAAATAGCTCCCCCAGCACAGACAAAATATGTACCCCAAAGACATGCTGCCAGGGACCCACCTCCTTCAGCCACACCCTACTAGCCTGCATTTCCCTCCCAGTTAATCCCTATTGGTGGATGAATGCACTTATTATGTTAAGACTCTCATAAGCCAATCATTTCACCTCTAAAACTTCTGGCATTATTTTTACACATGAGCTTCTGGGTTACACCTAACCTGTAAACAATAATACCCTTGAAAATTTTGATAAAATCACAAATTTTATATTTCTGATGCTGATGGAGGCTCCAAATCCTTTAAAAATCAAAACCCTACATGTCTATGCTCACCAAGCTTATTGCTAGAGTCTGTGGAGGGGATATGCTCAGGGCAGGAGCTGGAGAATTGCCTCAGATAGAAGGAGATCTGATCACAACTTGGGTTGAGCAGTCTGAGGACCAAGTACATTGGAATGTGGCAGGGCCAAGCTGGTCCCACCAGCCCCTTCTGTAGCCCTTCCCTGCCATGTGCCTCCCGTGGGTGTCACAATCCCTGAGTAATAGCCCAGCTTTCTTTCAGCTTCACCTTGACTCTCTAGGGACCTTTACTATCCATGTGACTGGTGAGCTTTTTGGTATTCATGTCAGCTTCACTTGATCTGTGCTGATGGACCTGAGCTTTCCATTATGCCTGGAACTCCCACAGGCCCTTTCTGGCTCACTGCCCCTTCTGAAGCAACCACGGCTGGTCACAGCCTGGCTCTGCCCCTCCTCAGCTGGTCGCCTTGTCTGTCTTTGCCCACCCAGGCCCTTTCAATCCTCTCTTACACTCTGGAGCAACATGCTACTGCAGGTTCACACTGATTCTCCTTCCATCCAGATGTGGATTTAGCTACCTGAAGAAGCCCAAATATTGGGAGGAGAGCTGTCCTAGACACAAAGCCCAGAGCACTTGTGCAAGAGGACCCAGGGGAGGCCCTCCACTGACACGGAGGTGAAGAAGAACATCCCTTCCTTTCAGATCAGCAGTTTATATTGTTTTTATTTTCACTTCCAAGAGGATGCCTTTTGCTATATATTTTTCTAATATATTGTATTTTCCACAACTCTCTTCCTATTGTGATGCCAGCTTCTGTTTGCTCCATGGTACCACTGTAGGCATGAGTTTATGCTGGGATGGTCTCTGGCCTCTCTGTGGTGTGGTTAGACACTCAACCCCTCCCTTCACAATCCTTTGGTATCTCTCACACCAGGGACAAGGGGTTTATGGGATCCTCCTGAACTGTTCTCTCTACTTCTCTGCAGGGCCAGCCATCTCTCTTCCACTGCCCTCTCATGTGCCTCAAACCCTCCTTTTTCTCTGAGTCCTGAGGAGTTGCTTCCTGACTGGACAGACACCCTTATGCACAAGAAAATCCCAGGAGATGCACCCATTCATATGAGCTCCATAAAAGATCATTCTTACTCCAAATAACAATGCTATTCTCCAGGACTGAAATTTTAAAGTGTAGATATTTCTGATCTGAAACCCTGAAGATTGCCTGTGCCATAATTTCTCATCAACTTTGGACTTTAGCCTAGAACAACTTTGTGTGAGACATGAGAATGCTCAGAAGTCTAAGCTGATGCAAAGTGCTCAAACAGATCTTCACAGAGGGTACATTAGGAATTGATGCCTGGGCTTTCCTTGTCCTCTGGGGTCATTAGCTCTCACATCCTCCTAGGGCAAACCTGCATATCACATCGGTATTAAGCCTCATAGGCAGGACTTGGTAGGGGTGCAGCAGGGACAGGATCAAGGACAACCCACAGTCTAGGCCCAGGGTTGCAGATATTATCTGTGAAGTAACCTCCATCCAACTCCTCATGTGCCCTATCTCCTGCTCTGGCCAAAAATGAAGATACAGTTCCCCCAATACCACCATCTTAGAGTAATTTATAGTGTGGAGGGGCAGGAAAATAGGTGGAAGAACAGCCAGGAGAACACAGAACCACTGGACTTGGAGAAACTTTCTGCCCTCAATTATCACTGTCTATGTGCCAACCACTTCACTGGGGAATGACAACACACCAGAAGAGACCTTGGTTTATCCAGTAAGAATTCAAAGGGAGATGCCTGGTGTGTGGTTGCTATGGACTCAATTGTGTTCCCTCAAACTTGTATGTTGAGTGCCAAGCCCACTGTGATGGTGCGGGGAGGCAGGTCTTTGGGAGGTGATAGTTAGGCAGGCTCATTAGATGTGGTCTTGAACTGAGATGCTCACCCTCCTAAGAGGACACATTTGAGAGCTTGCTTCCTCTCCTTGCTCCTTGGGGACACTACAAGAAGGCAACATCCATGAGCCAGGGAGATCTCCAGCATGCAACTGTGTTGGCACCTTGGTTGCAGATTCCTGGACTCCTGCACTATGAGGAATAAACATCCATCCTTAAGTCTGGTGCTTTTTATGGAGTTTGGAGCTGGCTAGGACCTGGTTTTCTCAGTAGCCCACTGAAAACCAGGTGACCCCACCCACTCCTGAAGGAAGTGCAAGTACCCACAAGAGGCAGAGGAAAGGCCAAGTTTACTACAGTGTGTTTGGTGGCCTTTGCTCCCTCTGTCTTTGCTTCTCTCCTTTAGATATATAGAATTTGAATCCACATTAGTGTCAGGCTTGTGGCCCCACCTGGCATGAGCTGCTTCTTAGAAGTTTCTGCAGTCTGATATGGCTTCCACAGGGGAGCCATTGTCAGTTCTGGACAGTAAATCAGCATAGGGAGCAATGCTGCTGTGGGGAGGGATGATGGCCAGCCAGGAGGGGCATTTCCTTCTGCCCCTTTTGGTAATCATTGAGTGCAGTCTGAGGGTCCCTCAGTGTTTCTCTTGGTGAGTATTTTTATGACTGCTGCTGTCATTTATGACCGTGGCTAACCCGTGTATGGAATATGCTATTGCCTCTCGATGGCATGGTGTCATTGGTATAGACAGCTGTGACATGAACCTTAGGAGGAGAGGAAATCTCATTTCTTTGGTGAAGAGGCCTATCCCTTGTGGTGCCTTGGTGACCTGGCAGTGGACTCTGGAAAAATGCCATCCTGACCATCGTTATGATAGCACTGCGGATCTTGAAGACTATTGAATTCAAATGCCTGTTTGGGATACCATTACCTCCAAGAGCAGTGACTCTGACACTAGGTCTCTGATGTATGACACCAGAAACAAAACAGCATAGTCTTTTCTCTTTTGTCTTCTGAGACATAGGGGCACAAATAAGCCACCTAGGGGAACAATGCCTCTTCATGAGTCTTGTGATTGTATTTCACAGAAATCCTTTTAAGATTTTCTCTCTCTTGACATATGAGGTGTTGAGGATGTGATGACAGGAAGTGGGTCACTCTCTTCCAGTCAGCTTCAATTCTGGCTGCAAAGTTGTCAGATCCATGTTGGCTGAGCTTGAACTAAGGAGACCCTGTGCCCTCTGCATGAGCCATGAGTCTGTGAAGAAAGCTGGGCACTGAACATGGAGATCTGAAATATAAATGCCAGGCAGGTCTTTGTTCCCTTGGAACTGATTTATATCTTTTCTGGAGTTGAGCAAACTCAACACTGTATTGGTAATTAGCCTCTGGGCTGTGGACATCTGCTAGGAAGATAATGGGGGCAGCGCTATGGCAGTAAGAACACCCCATCAGTTACCCCACAAGAGTCCCCAGGGAGTCAGCGGAGATGGGGCATCTAAGCCCAGCACATGCTGGGCCCTCCCAATGCCAGGAGAGATTGAAAGTAGAGGTGGTGGTGGGGAGAATAGGCTCAACCTGGAAGTGGATGCCCATTTCTTCTAAGGAGGGCTAGAGCTTCCCAGTGGTTCAGATCAGACTTTTTCTTCATCTAAATAGAAAGATTTTCCCTATCTATTAAAAATCTCACAGGTACCAGTACCCTTTTCAAAAGTACCTGCTGAGAAGTCCAACACTCTTCTGTGGTCTTGAGAGTGACAATCCCAGCAGACCCTTCTTGGACATTAGTAAATACACTTCTGCCCCTGTTCACCTCAAAGCACTGGCTCTGTCCAAGAATCATCCCATAGTTGAGTCTTCATTCACATTAGACCTACACAGCTGGGGTTTACAAGCTAGAGAGGTGGCTTCCCAGGTACTAGTTAATGTGACAACATGAGCCAAATTAGGGGTTGGCTGGCCCTCACAGTGCATAGGGAGAGTGGCATATCTCAGCCATGAGCTGACTCCACTCCTGATGTCTTTTGAAATTCCAGCTCTGCTTCTAGGTGGGAAAATCCTCTCAGAAAGGTCAGCACCTGCTTTGTGAAACAATGACCAATGTCCTTCTAGGGAGGGAAGACATGTCACCTCTCATCCTCACAGGATAGTACTTGACTGGTCCATCCAGGCTGAGTGTGGACACCTAGGGGAGGATAGGGGTCAAGAGGGAAGAGTGGCCCATCTTTCTCCTGGGGGCTGCAGGGCAGCCTGGACCTGGGAGGAACTGCTGCCTTCAGGTCCATACATGTGAGGTAGGTGCCACTTGCCCCACAAGGCAGATGAGAAAATAGAGCCTACTGATGGGGGCCAACCCCTGGGGGTTTTCTGCCTCTGTCTTCACATGATATTCTCCCTATGGCTCTGTTAACACCTCCCTCTCCTTCTCTGGACTAGCTTTAGTTGAGGGCTCACTCCAATTTCCTCACCCTAACTTGGCTACATCTGCAAAGACCCTGCCTTTAAATCAGGGGATACCATGAGGTTCTAGGGACCTGACTTTGGGAAGGGAGCACTGTTCAGCCCACCACAGTTGCCTGGCCTGCTGGCTCTGCAATGGTCCCACCACCTAAACACACAGGCCCAGCTCAGGTCAGACTGCGCTGGTGTGGGGACGTGAACCACAATGATTCTGACTGCAAAGCTAGCTTGGAGGCATTTCATGGCATGGAAGTAACACACTGTGTGCCTGAATATTTAAAAGCTATAATTGAAACCAAAGTAGGGTAATTAAAATATACGGTGAGCTCTAGCCAAGGCACACATCTATGGAGCCCAAATATACAGTCAGTTAAAGTCCTCACTAACCAGCCCACCCTTAGGGCAATGGTGCTCATTGCAGGGGTCCAGCTGACCATGTCTCTGTGGCCCAGAGGGTTCCAAGGCTACCAGGCCTGAGCTTGGCCCCACAGTGGCACAGAAGGTTCTATGAAGATAGGGCCACATCCCCCAAGGTACATGTTGCCCTTGCTCCATCCCTGCCCATCTGCCCATCCCTCAATCCCAAAAAGGCCTCACACAGTGGTTCCCAGCCACACTTGCTTCCAGCTCCAAGTTTCTTCCTGTGATTTTCTTATCTTTCTGGTCTCTCAGGAGTGAAGTGTGGTCTCAAGGAAAGCAGAAAATTGAAGCTTAATGAGTTCTGGATACAGTCTTAACTTGCTTCCACTGCAGAGATGAAAGGCCACTAAGTTTCCTCTTGCCTTGGGTCTCAGTTCCCTGTTGTTTCATAGAAGCTGGCTGAGTGGCCAGAAATTAGATTAAAAGCAGAGTGCCTGATAGATAGGTCTTTCAGTTCTGACAGGAGCTGGAACTGAACAAATGGCACTGATTCCTTATTTAAGAGGGAGTACATCAAAGGCAGGAATAAGGTTTCAGTGGGAGGAGTCTTGCTCCTTGGTGTGACAAGGGTCTTGTAGTAAACAGGTTGATTGGCATTTTGGCAAGCCACACCCATCTCCAAGAGGTTGTGTGGAAACTGAAGGTTAGTAAAATTCCAAACATCACAGAGTGAAGGGAATGCTGGACTAAGCTTTCCCCATTTAGTACCTGGTGGCATGAAGGAGATGGCAGTAACTGGGTTCTAAGATGAACTTATTTTGTGAATGAATGACCTTGAACATGGACCTCACATGGAAGCCAGCATTTGCCCTCTGGTGCCAAATTAGGCTGGGGTGAAAACTAGCAATATACAGGCTAGAAGACTGCCAATGTGTTGAAGAGACAAATTGTTTCAAATATCAGGGGTGGTAGGCAGCCATGGGGTATTGCTGGAATTTAACAACCAAAACCCCTAGAAGATGCATTGAGAGCATTGCTTCAGAAATGTGTCCTTGAAACCCTGGGTGTTCCTAAGGGTCCCTAAAGTGCCACAAAGACTAAGAGAAGCTGCAAGCTTAGCACCTTTGGGAGATCCACAGCATCAATGGTAACACTAGGAGAGGAACTTGTTGGAAGTCCCAGGAGTTTGCTTTCTGAGCTCTAACTTCTTGGATCTCTCATTTACTAAATTTAATTTGAATCATGGAGATACTGTACCTTCTCTTCTTCTGGAAGGACATGTCCTAAGCATTCTATGGCACTTTAAGACCAGATACTATAATGAAAATGCTGCTACCTTAAATGAGAACTGCTCACATAATTTTTAAAATATATTTTTATTTGAAAGTAAAGTGAAAAAACTTAAATTTAAATGATAAAGTTCAGTTAAATTTAAAAGTACTTTAAAATAAATTAAATATTAAACTTTCAGAAATTTAAAAAGTATGGTAGGATATATAATGTAAAGTACTTCCTCCAACCCTCTATTAATCAGGGTTCCCCCAGGGAATCCAATAGGACATATAGGTATGTATTTCTATACATAGCTATATAGACAAAGAAAAAAGGGATGAGACAAATTTGTAGAGACACAGAGAGTATGTAAAGAAAAAAAACCTGTAAATTTTCCAAATGTGATGATAACAAAAGCTTGCAGACCCAAGTCACTCAGCAAACTCAAAGCAGAATAAACAAGAAGAAATCTGCACAAAGACATCAGATCAAGTTACTGAAAACCCGAGACACAGTGAGAACCCTATGATAACTATAGACAAATGACACAGAGAGCAGAGTCACAGGCAGGATGACCACAGATTTCTCATGAGAGCTAGAAAAGAGTGAAAGACAGCAGAGTCATAGGCAGGAACAAGACAGACCCTTCACGATAGAGAAGAGTGATAGAGAGCAGAGTCACAGGAGGAGGACTCAAGGCCCCTCAAAACAATTGTATTATCTAGAAACTTAAGAGCAGGTGGAATTAATCAGCAAGCTATAATAATTATTTTTCCAGTGAAAATGCCATTCAGAGGGCTGGGGCTGTAGCTCAGTGGTAAAGCACCCACCTCGCACATGTGAGGCCCTGGGTTCGATCCTCAGCACCACATAAAAATAAAGATACTGTGTCCAACTAGAACTAAAAAAATATTTAAAAAAAGAAAATACCATTCAGAGTTCAAAGTAAAGTTGTTGTTTACACAGACAATTGCTGAGCCAACTTTGCAGAACTGGACCCCAAAAAGAGAAAAAAAATTTTCAGGTAGATGGAGAGTTATGTCAGATGAAAACTTGCATCTATACAGATGAAGAATGCCAGAAATAATAAATATGTGGGCAAATAGAAACATATCTCTTATTTTTAAATGTTTTTAAAAAATAATTGATGTGAATATGTCATGGTCATTATATATCTGCAATGGTGTCAACAGTAAAAATAAAGCCAAAACGAGATCTAAAATAATAACTAACTGTTTAAAGAAATAACAATAATGAGGTATTGTAGGGGTTATAGCACTTATATGGTTAAAGTATGTACCTCAAAAATACCAGAGCAAAAGGGGGTGTAGTCAAGTGTGGCCTTGTAAAGCTCTACTCTTACCTGAATGGTGTTTATCAATGTGAGGTAGACTGTGCTGCCTCAGAAAAGACCACTGCAAATCTTGGAGCCACCACTAAAAGTAAAATCACGTACATGCAGCTAAGAAGCAAATCAAGGACTAAGAAAAAAACAGCTGACTCTGGTTTTCAGTTTAGCACATGAGGATCTTGGAAATTGCCACTCTTCACTAACCAGCAAAAAACTGAACAACCTGAGAAAAGTCAAATCTTTTTTAGCTCTCACAGAGAAGTAAGATCACAGGACAAACTATTCCCCCTCAAAACTGCTGTATGTATATACATAGCTGTATAATCAATGTGACCCTGCAGTCTGTACATGTGGAAAAATGAGAATGTTATCATGCCCTAGTACATCAGAACTCTAGGCTTGTGGGTCTTTGGACTCTGGAACTGGTACCTCCTTAGGCTTAGACCTTTGGCCTCAGATGGGGGTTATACTGGCTTTCTATTTCTTGGTCACTGGACTTGGACTGAAATAAGAACTGACATTCTAAAGCTCCAGTCTACAGATGGCCCATCTTAGGACTTCTCAGCCTCCATCACTGTGTGAGCTCACACTCCTCATAAATCTCTTCTCCTACATCCATCCATATGTAGATATATTCTATCTCTCTGATTCTGTCTTTCTGGAGAACCCTGGCTAAAACAAATAATGTCATAAGGCACTATCAAAATAGCTAAAAAATGGAAATGGCCCAAATATCTATCAACCAACAAAATGGGAGATCTATACAATCGACCTTCTGTATCAATGGGCTCTGCATCGGTGAGTTCAACCAATGGTGGATCAAGAGTATTTTTTAAATTGAGTCTACTGAGTTATATTCAAACTCTTCTTGTCATCATACCCTCAAAAATGCTGTATAACAGCTATTTACATAGAATATATACTGAGGAGTGGGATGGCTGGGTCATACGGTGGTTTCATTCCTAGTTTTTTTGAGAATCTCCCTACTGCTTTCAGAGTATTTGCACTAATTTTCAGTCCTACGAACAATGTATAATTTTACCTTTTGCCTCACATCCTTGCTAACATTTATTGCTACTTGTATTCTTGACAATTGCCATTTTGATGGAGTGAAATGAAATCTCAATGTAATTTTAATTTTCATTTCTCTAATTGCTAGAGATATTGAACATGTTTTCATATATTTGTTGACCATTTGTATTTCTTTTTCTGTGAAGTGTCTGTTCAGTTCCTTTGCCCATTTACTTATTGGATTATTTGATTTTTTGGGTATTAAGTTTTTTGAGTTCTTTAGATATCCTGGAAATTAAACCCTATCTGAGGTGCAGGTGGCAAAGATTTTCTCCCATTCCATAAGCTCTCTGCACACTCTTACTTGTTTTCTTTCCTGTGAATCTTTTTAATTTGATGCCATCACACTTATTGATTTTTTTATTTTACTTCTTGCACTTTAGGAGTCTTGTTAAGGAAGTCAGTTTCTGAGTCAGTATGAGTGTTGGGCCTACATTTTCTTCTAGCAGGTGCAGAGTCTCTAGGTGTTTGATACACTTTTTTAGTATTTATTTATTTATTATTTTTATTTGTTCTTTTTAGATATGCATGACAGTAGAGTGTACTTTTTCATTTTTATTTAAATTCCATAGCTTTATGAAGTAAAATTGAAGTACAGTAAAATGCACATATTTGAAGTATGCAATTCGATCAGTTTTGACATGTATGTAACCAGTACAATCAATATAAAAGGAATTTCCATTACTTTTTTTTAAATTTTGAAATCAAGCAGACTGTGTTTTCTGCATGATTTATTATTGCATTAAAAATCAATTGCCTTAAGATATATAAAATTCCTCCCACATATCAACTATTCAAAATTAAATGGCACACTTGTAAATATCTCAGAGGCCAAAGAAGAAAGCACAAGAGAAGTAAATAAAAAGTGCTTCAAACGAGGTGATAATAAAAGCTTAAAATATCAGGATCTCTGGGATAAAACGATACTCAGATTAATATTTATAACTTAAAGTACTTGTATCAGAAAGAAGCTAGAATAACAATCAAATTATTTTCAAATTACATAGTAGGAAGGAAAAATAGGAGTAAGAGTGGAAATATATGAAATAGAGAAGAAATAATACAGTTAAAATTTGATAGAAATCAAACAAGTCTAATCAAGTAAAAAGCAAGAACACAAAAATTAATATTATGGAAAGGTAACTAAGTTTTTCCTTGATAACAAGGGTGGGGGTAAAGGATTGGACATGAAGATTGATTATGTTCCACTCCTCCAAAAGTGGTCCATTTGTGATATCTGAGTCACTCTTGTTTACCAAAGGTGGCAGTGTGGACTTCCCCAGTGCCTCTAATGCTGTGGAGTGACCTAGGCCCCAAGGCTGGTCAGGGCCCTGGGACATTGGCCCATCTACCCACAAGGACATGTAGGACCATGGGGGAGCTTCTCAAGGTCTGGAACCCAGTTTCTGCCTCTGCAAGAAGTAGGACCCCAATACTGCTCCTTACACCACCTGCACTTGCCCTTTGTCATCTTCTTTCTTGTATAAAAAAAAATTTTTCACTATATGGACATGTCTTCCTCCAGTATCAAAGCTGCTGTTTCCACTTTTCTCTTGGATCACTCACTGTTCTGTGCTTGCCTGGACTCTGTGTCACAAAGGTTCCCTGAGAGATTATCATTTATCCCAAACTGTGGGCTCATTACACATTGTCAAATAGTGTAATATAGCCTTGTATTAATGTTTAGCTGAGCATCAACACAAATGGCACAGAGAAGACCATTAGGGAGTGGAGACAGCTGCAGTAGGTCAGAGAGGGAAGAGGAACACAAGGAAGGCAAAGCTGATACATATAAAAGGCTATCCCCACCAACCCCTCTTCCAGGGTTCTGTGGCTAGAAAGGGAAATCTCCCCTGCTGCCTCTGATATGGGAAGTGACTTTTGTTGTTGTTTGATATTTTTACTGAAATGAATTCTTTAAAAACCTACTGGAGCCTCTTTCAGCAAGACTCAGACCAACTGCTGGTGAATCAGAGGACCGACTGGAATGCCACTGAGCATCTTTTCTGTTCAGGTGGATAGACTGTGCTGGCACAATCTCACTTTATCTCTGGAGCTATCCCCAGAGGAGATTTCTTCTACCAATCTACAAAGGAAGGGATCCAGAACAACTGAGTCTTTGTAACTGCACAAGATCATGATCAATTAGCAGAAAATCTGAGGTTTAACCAAAAAATTCTAAAAAAAAAATTTAATAATTTACTGAGGTGAAATTCACATACCCTAAAGTTGACTGTGTTAAAGAGTACAATTCGTGATATTGTGCAAACACCCCCTGTATCTGGCTCCAGTATTCCATCACTCAAAAATAAAACTGTGATTAAGTAGTTTCCTTGCACACCAGCTTCCCAGAAAACACTGTTCTATTTTCTCTATATAGATTTTCCTATTACCCGGACCTCACATATGAGGTTACAAACAATGTTGAAGCTTACAAACATTGTCCTTAATATCTGACTTCTTTCATTGACCCTCACACAGGTGCCATTGTGTTTCATGTACTCATATGCAGAGAGCAGGCACTAATGCCTGCTATGGGAGGAAACCACAACTGCTTTAAAATGCTGAGCCCTCTGTGTAGAACTCCACGGAATGAGTCAACATTTAAACTGACCAAATTGAGACCCATTTCTTGAATGTGGTCTTTATTCTGAAAGGGTTTGGGCTCACTAAGCAGCCTATATACATACACACCAGTGCTGCAGGAATGAACAGCAACCAATGGTGACCTTGGTGACTCAACAGCCCATAGGCCCCTAGTGGCAAACTCTCTTCCTTATGAAGAGAAACATGCACACAGCATTTGCTGAGCACCTACTGTGCACAGATGCTGAGCTGAGCTGGGATGACTTCTCGCCCTTGGGCACTACAGTTGGGGATCAGGCCTAGAACCTGTGTGACCTTCCCAGTAAATCACCTCAAGGGCTGTGGCTAGTGCTCTGGAGGTGGTAGGACTGTAGGTGAATGGTTGGGGTAAGATTAGAAATGTCCCTGATGATCAGGAGAGAAGATGTCAGAAAGGACAGCAGATAGGTAGCAAGTCCCAATCTCCTCACAACACAGTAAGGAAGCAGTGAAAGAAAAGCAGAATTGAGAGGTACAGCAGCCGATTTGGATTCCAGAGAAATTAACTAAGGTCCTGACCCAGTGATTGTCTGGAGTCCGGGGTCTGTTTGTGTGTTTCCACAGGGAGAACAGCAGCCAATTTGGATTCCAGAGAGACTAACTAAAGCGATTTCTACAGACCAAAAAGAAGATGATTTGGCTCAAATCCATAACAGCTGATTTCCAGAACTCCAGTTTGGCTATCCTTACATCTGTGACAGTGGTTCTCCCACACCTGGAGGCTAATGAAACCAGGATGCTTTTTTCAATATCTATTATATTATTGCCCTTTCTCACATCATGAAGTTCTATTTTGTTTTTTGAGCTCATACAGACCTAGGTTTATGGTTTGCTGATCAGTTCTATTTGTTGACTATGGAGTTTTTAAACATTGCAATGGAGATTTCACCTGTAAAAAGTTACAAGGCCTTTACTATTATGTTATGTGTTGTATGTATTATATTATGTGTGCACACTTGTGTTTTGTGTTGTATGTCTGTATGTGCGTATGACCATATATCATATATGACGAGTGCTCAAATGAAAATCG
>NW_026000258.1:100491-104239 GCF_001458135.2 Marmota marmota marmota | reverse complement strand
GTGGTGGCAGTTGGGCTCTGAGGGAATTCCTGAAGAGCTCATGTGGTGCTGCGCGTGTGTTCTAAAAATAAAGTTCGTTTCTGCTTGACAAGTGGCTCGTGAATTGTGCCCAGCCCAGCCAGACTGCGGCAGGTGGGTAAGAAAATAAATGCTCTAAGTCTGGAAGATAAGTTAGAAGAGTAGAAAATAAAACATTGTCCTTAATATCTGACTTATTTTACTGACCCTCACACAGGTGCCATTGTGTTCCATGTACTCATCTGCAGAGAGCAGGCACTAATGTCTGCTGTAGGAGGAGACCACAGCTGCTTTAAAATGCTGAGCAATTCTTCTTCCCCTCAGAACAAATGAGAAGAGTGGGGACGGTGAGGATCCATGCCAGGAACTATGGCTAACTCTGCTCAGCCTCTGCAACCCAGGCAAAGACAGAAACCTTTGTGCAGCATCTGCTCACTCACCTCAAGACAGAGAGAGCAATGAAGCAGCTTTGGCTCAAAACAGAGGAAAGCACATTCAACAGACCCTGACAACTGACAATTGGGGTAGGCACCATAGGATGCCTAGAGATTGTCACTGGGATGGCAGAGCCTTATAGAGTGAAGCTTCCTGAATATCAATTAACAGAGACGCTGCAAAAAAATACCAGAGACTATTGGTAATTATTGATTAAAAACTCAAGAGTCCCATTACCCTGAATCAAATATGGGGCTGGGAAGGGGCAAGGAGCAACAGAGAGAGAAAAGAGGGAAACAAAATCTCTTACACTTGCCCACTTAAAAACATGTGGAAAGATGACAATATTTAAAGCATGAAGGCAACAGCAGTGTCCTTAAACTGCATCAAATAGCTTAAAACCAAATCATGAAAAGAAAACTGAGCCAGAGATCCACAGCCATCTTGTGGAGCCCTCAGCCAACCAGTCACCCCCTTAAATCAACTCTGTCTTCTAAAGCCTAGACAGCTGCAAATTAAACCAGAGGGAAGTCCTCTACAGTGGGAACACTTAAGAATTCAGCCAGAAGGAACTGTGGAAGGACCACTACTAGCTGGAAATTGCTTAAACCCCTTCTTCTTCCCCCTCAGAAAAAAATGAGGGGAGTGGGGACAGTAAGGACCCATGCCAGGAACTATGGCTAACTCTGCTCAGCCTCTGCAACCCAGGCAAAGACAGAAACCTTTGTGCAGCATCTGCTCACTCAACTCAGACAGAGACAGCAATGAAGCAGCTTTGGCCCAGAATAGAGGAAAGCACATTCACCAGGCCTTGACAACTGACAGTTGGGGTAGGCACCATAGGACGCCTAGAGATTGTCACTGGGATTGCAGAGGCATATGGAGCAAAACTTCCTGCATATCAAGTAACATAGAGACACTGCAGAAAATTACCAGAGACTATGCAGCAGGAAGGGGCTGCTTCTAGCTTTAACTGGAAAACAGCCTGACCCCTAATCACAACTGGTAAGTGAGAGTGCATTGTTTGGATATTTGTGGGACCTTGCATCAGACTTAGTAAACAGAGGGAATCAACACACATCATTCACAACATGGGGCAGTGGAAACTAGAATCTAGGTGAACCACCTGAGACCCTTCATTATAATACCAGAGAAGGTAGCAATGACCAGAAGAATACTTATGCACCACAAAACACCTGCAGAAAACCCAACCAGAGTTCTTGTGATCACAGCCACCAGGATCTTTACTACTGTAAAAAGGATTCTGTAGAGGGGAGAAGGTATATGGTGACCCACACCAATCACAGGGACACTCCAGAGCCTACAGCCTGAATTCCTGAATGCAATAGAAATAGCCAACACAAAATGTTGCACCCTCCAAGCAGTCAGCTGCACGTCCCTGAGCTGACAAACCAGAAGCTGCTGGGAGGAGATTTGTGGCAACTGGGGAATTGGCTCCTGTGCCTCTGTAACTCTGCAGAGATCCACAGCCAAAGACTGATGGAAACTAGTAAACGTCCAGAAGATAATGAAATCCAAACCAAGAATCAACAAAAATTTTCTTCACTTGACATGGTTTTACTATAAACAAACTCTAATGTAAACTTTCATCATACAAATAACTTTTTAACATGAACAATAATTGTTAACCCAATAGCCAACATTGTACTGTCAACCCATTTGAATTTATTCCATCGAATGGTTTAAAGCATTAATTGGAATTAATTTTCTTATCTTTATTTTCCTAGCTCTAGGGTATAATGCTCTTGTTAACCCCTATTCATCCTCTGGCTTTATCCGCTACTACCTCAGAAACCCACCATTCCTCTATTTCTCCTTTCTAACTTAGTGTCAATTATTCTTTCATATCTTCTCTCCTTCTTTTTGTTTCAGACTCTCTTTCCCTCTCCTAGTGCCCAATCATTCTTCCTCTTCCCTTTTAGCCCTCATGTAAGGTTTTAGTAAGTTTACTAAATTAACAACTAATTTTTTTGACCTATTGCAGAACTGCTAAGAGCCATCTGTGGGCTATGTTTGAACCAAAACTTGGCATTGCAGCCAGTAAATAGGAGAATCTGTGTCTGGAACCTTCTAGTGGAAATTTGATGTGGCCAAAACCACCCATACACACATGAGCCCTATTCAACTCTGCCCCAGGCCACACAGCACCGGAGATAGGGTGACCTGCTGCAGCCACACAGCCTCTCAGAGGTGAGTGTGACCTTCCAAGATGTCAGTCAACCTGCTGACTGCAAGACATCATGAAGCAAGACTCCACTCCTGAAACCTTATTGCTACCTTTGATGTACCCCCTTAAATAAACCATGGGAACCATATTTAATTGTTTAGCTCCAGTTCCTGTGTGGGCTGGATCTATCAGGTGTTCTGCTTCAAAACTATAATTCTGACTCTGTTTTTTGTTTTTCACCAATTATTTCTGACTTATTTTCTCTTGTGGCTTATACCCTTCTGGACAGGAAAAAGGACCCCCTGGTGAAGTGCTGGAAGTGTCACCATACAGAACTTTAGTATAGGTCTATATTGAATTTGAGAAACAATGGTGAAAACTTGCAACAAGTTTTTGTTTCTTATAAAGTTAAATAGAAAGAGGTGTGGCTCTGAAGTGATTATAATTAATAGGGTCCATAGCATTTCTTAAAGTGGTGCTGATATTGGTATCAGCAGAGGTCATACACTGACTTAAAATATCATTATCTGGATATTCACCCAACCCAGGGCTCCTAAAAGAAAGAATTTTATAAAGTAGTACTTATTTTAAAAGAAATATTAGGCCGGCAAGGTAGACGGAACTGTGACCACCCACAGAGCAGGCCCAGCGGCCTGCTGAGAGGCAGAGCCGCCCCCTCCCCCTGCGCCGGCAAGGTAGATGGAATTGTGACCACCCACAGAACAGGCCCAGCGGCCTGCTGAGGGGCAGAGCCGCCCCCCTCCCCCCGCGCCTGCCAGGTAGGCGGAACTGTGACCACCGACAGAAAAGGCCCAGTGGCCCGCGGAGGGGCAGAGCTTCCAATCACTCCTGCAAGGTAGGCGGGCCTGCGACCCACCAGCAGAAGAGGAGCAGCGGCCTGCTGAGAGGCAGAGCCGCCCCCTCCCCCTGCGCCGGCAAGGTAGACAGAACTGTGACCACCCACAGAACAGGCCCAGCGGCCTGCTGAGGGGCAGAGCCGCCCCCCACCCCCCGCGCGTGCCAGGTAGGCGGAACTGTGACCACCGACAGAAAAGGCCCAGTGGCCCGCGGAGGGGCAGAGCTTCCAATCACTCCTGCAAGGTAGGC
>NW_026000258.1:77153-93651 GCF_001458135.2 Marmota marmota marmota | reverse complement strand
GGGGGATAGTAGAGGATAGGAAAGGCAGCAGAACACAACAGACACTAGTATGGCAATATGTAAATCAATGGATGTGTAACTGATGTGATTCTGCAATCTGTATATGGGGTAAAAATGGGAGCTCATAACCCACTTGAATCAAAGTGTGAAATATGATATATCAAGAACTATGTAATGTTTTGAACAGCCAACAATAAAAAATTTTAAAAAAAAGAAATATTAAAAGAAGATGTCACAGAACTAGAAAAAGCAGTTATGAAATTCACTTGGAAAAACAAGAGATCCAGAATAGCCAAAGCAATCATTAGTAAGAAAAGCAAAGCAGGAGTTATCACAATATTAAACCTCAGTTTATACTATTGAGCTCTAGTAACAAAAAGTGAACAGTACTGGCACCAAAACAGGCATGAAGACCAATGGAATAGAATAAAAGACACAGATACAAACCCACATAACAACAGTTATCTGATACTAGACAAAGGTGCCAGAAACATACATTGGAGAAGAAAGCCTTTTTAACAAAGGGTTCTGGGAAAATTGGAAATTAATTTGTAATGTAATGAAATTTTACCTTGTTTTCTCACTCTGCACGAAACTAAACTCAAAGTGGATCATATATGAATATTTGACCAGTGAAATTCAACATTATGTACAACCACAAGAATGGGATCCTAATTAGAATAGTTTATATTCCATGTATGTATAATGTGCCAAAATATACTCTACCAATGCCAAAAAATATATATTAAGGTAATACTACAATTGTATGCCTACATATGTAATAGATTACATAACATGGTCTATATTAGAGAAGGATCTGTGTGCTACTGAGAAGAAAGTGTACTTAATCATTGATGTATGAAATACTCTATATATGTTAAGTCTAAATTATTGAATGTATTATTTAGTTCTATAATTTCTTTGTCAAGTTTTTCATTGGAGGATGTATACTATGGTGAGAGAGATGTATTAATGTCATTGAGTATTATTGTGTTGTGGTCTATTTGATTCTTGAAATTGAGTAGAAGTTGGGAGGGAGGCCTGTCACTTTCTGTGAGGGACTACCTGTCAGAGGTACTTTTCAGGTGATGAGGAGAATCCATGGGACCTGAAAGGGCCTGAGGTTCTCTTCCTTCCCTGTGTTTGGACTTTGTAAGTGTGGAAGCAGAGTTGTTTGGAATCAGCTTATGAAAAAATGCCAAAGGTTGAAAAGTTGAGTCATTTGGGGAGCAGCTTTTCCTCTAAGGATGGAAGGGGGCCTGGGATACAAGCTTGACCTCACAGTCAAAAGGACATTGTGAAGGTACTCAGGCAGTCTTCTAGGACCAAGGCAGAGTATATTTTAACATACACACATGCATGCAAGCATGTATGTACTTATTTTCCAAATTTTCTAGGATAAGTAAGCATCATCTTATAATCATCCATCAGAGAAGAAGGGACAGAGAATGCAAACTTGGTCAATAGGTGTATACAAATGTGTGTTTTTATGCACATGTGTGTGAGAGCACACACATATGTATATAAGGAAATTAATGTGCAAAGTGTGCTTTATTCTTATGCTAGTAGTGCACATGAGTGTGTTTATGTAAATGTGGGTGAGAGCATAAACATGTGTATGTAAAGAAATTAATGGATGAGGAATGCTATGTTCCTATAGGATTCAGATAGTAGAGCAAATGTGTGTGAGAGCATGCATGAGTATGTACGTAAATTAATGGGGAAGCCGTGCTATGTCCTTATGTGATTTGGCTAGTAGTGTTTAAAAAAGATCTCATGCTTTTCTAAAGCATGGGACACTTGAGAGGGATTCTGGCCCTCTCTCAATAGGAGCACAGTGATAGAGACACCTGTCACTCATGTGAGAGTTGCTTTCCCTGCAGAAGCCAGGAGGCCTGTCACCACATATGTGTTTGGGGGTAGTCACCTGACCCACTGACATGCAGATGCATTCTTCCTGTTCTTGGAGTCTTGAGCAAGTGACATGAAGACAGGGGAATCACTGATGTCCCCCAGGACAATGCCCAGGATCCACTCTATGAGGCCAGTCCTGGACACCAGCCTCCCAGCTCCTGGGGCTCCACCTGCTCCAAGGCATTGCACCCATTATTTTGCTGGAAGAAGAGGCCAGAAAGGTACCAATGAGATGTGGCCCTGGGATTTAAGAATTGTGCTGTCCGCAAATGAATATTCAAATACAATAAAGGCATTCTGTCCACCTACAACTACAAAAAAAAAAAAAAAAAAGAATTGTGCTGCAAGGTTGAGCCTAAGCAGGATCCTAAGGGAAGTAAAACTTGAACAAGTCAGAGAAGCAGCGGCAACAGAGGGGGCCTGAAAGCTCAGTCAGAGACAGTGGCTTGCACAGGGAACTGCAGGACTAATGTCACTGCTGGGAGAAGGTGAGCAGACCATGGTCAGTCACGTAAATTTCTGCTTTTAGTTGAAAGCAGGAAGAAGCTTGGATTTATTTGATGGGTTTCCAATCAGTGTTTTTGAGTTTCTTATTTTTATGTCAAGCAGCTCTCTGCTCACTTGTCAAAGACAGATCTGGCCATCTTATCTTCTTTTCTAATCTCTGTGAAAGCCTCTGACCTTGATACTGCAAATAACCAAGGATATCTTGCCAGGGTATGCAACTCCCTGGCAAGGGCCCCTCTCTCTGCTGGTGGCAATGCACTCTCTTTTTCTCTCTGCCTTTCTCTACATACATCTCTTTTCTTTCTCTTCCTGGCTCCTTATGGCTCCTCTGTGCCTCAACCTACACTTCCCTTCTTCCCCCTTCGTTCTCCTTTCCACATGCCCTAAGTCTGGGTGTAGGAGGTGCAGCTGCATCTAAGGAGCAATTGTTGGTATAGTGAGAGGGTGAGTAAGTGGCAAGGCATGGACCAGTGTGTGTGTGCCAGCAGGTGTTGGGCACACTCCTGGGCATGAACTCCATCCATACTATCCCATCAGAAAGTCTGAAGTGGACCTTCTTCATGTGAGTGCCTGAGAGTTTGGAAGCTCAAGTATGAACTGCATTCTCCCATCCTTTTTCCTAGTAACAGATACTGCTGGGTGGACATAAATGTAACCAGTATCCCCTGGCTATGCATGTAACAGAATCCACAGACTCTCTTCCTCTTTCATTGGGCACATGTCAGGACAGGACTGCTCCACTGCCCTGGAGTGGTGCAGGGGCTACTTTGTGTGCTTGTTGTTTGCAGAGGATGCGACTGATTAATTGTGCACTGTTGTGAAGAGGGATCCCCAGAAATCTGGACCCCTCCTTTTAGATTTTAGTTAGTGTTTTTAACATTTCTCTCAGCTAAATGAGAACAACACTTCTGCAAACAAATGCAAACCTGCCACCTGAAAACCACATAGTGGATCAGTCAGCATGTGACTCTTGACATGGTAGCCTTGCTGCTCTGCCATGACTGGTATCTGCAGCCCTGTGACTCTGGGGTAGTGGCTGGAACCCTGAGACCAAGCCCTGTTCTGGAGGGATCACCTTCCCCTCACCCTCCAGGACCCTTCACCAAGATGGGGAACACAGGATTATCTAAGTCATCAGACCCACAGCATATCCTCTGTGTTGCTTGACTTTAGCTCCTGTTGCTTTCAATGCTTCATCTTGATCTGACCCTGAGAAGCCAACATTGGAGTTTTGGGGAAACATTGTTGGATGGTGCCTCTTTCCTCTATACCCTGCTCATAAATGTGATGACTCTGAAGGGAGGGCACTGCTCAACCTCCCCCAGGACCCTCCTCTGTGAAAACCTAGACATATTCTCTAATAAATGAAGTTTTGTCGTTCAAAGTCATCTTTCTACTTCCACTGTAGTATGGGATTAACAGCTGCTCACAGGCAGGGACTCTGGGCACCTCATTGTGCCTGGAGGTCTAAGGAGGCCATGCAGGAATGTGAGCCCTGGATGCCCACAGCTCCTCAGTTGAGGTTCCCCATGAGCCAGTGGCCAGCATACACCTCTGATGGTGCCACCTAAATGAGGAGTCCTTGCTATTATGAGGACCACCTGCAAATGATCCATCCACTCCCACAAAGGCAAGCCACCCCTGACCCCAAGGTGGCCAGGACTTGTCCCCTCCCTCCTGAACTGAACCTCCCTTTATGACCCTTCCCATCCCAGCTGAGGACCCTTCCCACCCCAGCCTCCTCTCTCTCTTTTCTACCATTAGATACCCCACAGCCTCTGTGTCCACATAGTATGGTAAGCAAGGACCTGCCTTTCTGATCACAAGCAGGTGGATCCCTGGAAGGGCTAAGAATGACACCTATGGACGATCCTGCCCCTGAGGGGTATGTCTCCCAGTGCCCCACATGAGGAATGTGGGGCATAGTTTGTTTGCATGTATCTGCCACTATTTAGTGGTCCCCCTCCTATAGAGCTTATATTTGATCTTCAACATGCTGGATCTATAGCTTGGCATCTAGCACTGATGTGGAGCACAGTATTCTCACATGGCAGGCAGTGGGATCTTTGGAAGTGAAGCTCCTTCCCAGGGTCGGGTCTCCAGAATGCTCCTGGCTCTGGGAGCAGAAGGTGCACCAATGGTAGTTTGTCCAATTTTCATCTTAACTCTCCCAAATAGGAAATGGAAGACCTGGGTGCATCCTGAAGGTTGATAGTGGGGCTCCTGGTAGGACCCTGAGTGAGGGGAATGGTCCCATACTGTGGTGGCGGCACTGAGTGTCTTCCAGGGTCTATGGTAGCAACACTGAGCATCACACCAGGGAGACACACAGATTGGCTCAGCAGGGGAGGGGAAGTGAGGGTGCAGACCACAGGATGCAGGTGACATTATGGACCTGGAGTCTGATGGGGGCACACCAGGCTGTTTGTTCTTTTTAAAACAAACAACAGAATGAGAGAGCTGGGAGAAAAGCATATGGGAGGGTAGCCATGTGTCCATATCCCCACATGTGCCCTGTGTGCAGGAAGCTGCATTCTAAATGTAGATGCAATGCAAGCCTTCTGGGTCCTCTCTCAATGTCCTAACTGGACACCAGTCCCTGAAAAACTCTGGGTGGACAAGAAGACTCTGCCCAGGGCAGTTTTCAGAGTTCTGGGTGTCTAGCCCTCCTCTGCTCCTGTATTCATGGTGACTGGGTACAGGTCAGGCATGTGCCTACAGGGTGACTGTCAGGATGAGATCGAATTCACTCCTTTTCTAAATTCAACAACAATGGGGAAGAGTTGGAGGAGAAGAAATGGACAAGGATGGTCAAGGTGTGTGCAGGAAGGATCAGAGAGATGGCGGGACAGCCTAATGGCTCCACGGGCCTCAAGTCAGCCAGCTGTGTGGATGGAGCTTTCCTCCTAGGGGCCACTTACCCACCTACCCTTAGCATCTGACACACAGCCAAGGGGCTACCAAATGCCCTTGAAGGGCTGCAAATCTGTGACTCCAGGCTCCCCAAAACACCAGTACCAGTACCCCATTGAAGCATGGGACACTTGAGAGGGGTTCTGGGCCCTCTCTCAACAGCAGCACAGTGTTAGAGACACCTGTCACTCATGGAAAATTCCCGGATGCTGGCCAGCCTCCTATGTCTCTTTTCTACTATTAGATTCCCTACAGCCTCTGTGTCCACATAGTATGGTAAGCAGGGACATGTCTTTCTGATCAGGAGCAGATGGATACCTGTAAGGGCTAAGAATGCCACCTATGAACGATCCTGACTCCCGAGGGTATGTTTCCCAGTGCCCCACATGGGGTATGTGGAGTGTAGTTTGTCTGCATGTATCTGCCACTATTTAGTGGTCCCCCTACTATAGAGCTTGTATTTGATCTGGGTCTGTAGCTTCCAGGTTAAGGTGTGGATGAATTTGCACTGCTTCTGAACCTGGGCTGTGCTCCAAGCTGATTGGGAAATAGTGAGTAAACAAAAACTTTGTTCACAGTCCTAAAGTCCTTGGGAAAGAGGCCACAGAGCCCATCTTTCCGTGGAAGTCATCTGTCTGCCCCTTCCCTGGCTGCCTATAATAAGCAGGCAGAATGAATGTCTCTCCAGTTCCTGGACCTCCACAGGGCTACAACCTGGAACAGATTTATCTTCTTGTGCAGCTATTTTTCATGCTCCTTATGTGTTGAAACTATTGCTCTGTCCTGCTCCCTCATTTCCACTCTGCCCCCTGAAATACCATCATCCCCAAACACAACTTTTATGATAACATTTCTTCCTAAAACACTCTAGGGGCTCTTCCCAGCTCACAGCTGCTAGACAGGACCTACCACAGTGAGACCTGGATCTTTCCCAGGCAGATTTCCACAGACCCTAACATAGCCCTTAACAAAACCCTCTCCTCTCTAGAACACCACCTTTATACTTCATGAATTCCTCTCCATGTTGCCCAGGGTGCCCATGACCACCTTCACTATCCTACGATCTTTCATTTTGCCAAATGGAGGAAAACCCATCACTCCACAATAAAAGTGTCAAATGACATTTTATCACCCCAACATTCTTTGAAAGTCATGTCTCAAAAACCATCTCTTCATCACAGAAAGACATACCACATGTTCTCACTCATATGTAGAAAGTTAGAAATTTAACCTCATAGAAGTGAAGGGTAGAACAGAGATCAACAGAGACTGGGAGAAAAAGAAGGAAGGGAATACACAAAGATGGATATCCAGTTCACAAAAAGAATGATAGGAGGGGTCTGCAGTTGTAGCTCAGTGGTAGAGTGCATGCCTAGCATGTGTGAGGCACTGGGTTCAATTCTCATCACAACATAAAATAAAATAAAGATATAAGGGGCTGAGATTGTGGCTCAATGGAAGAACATTTGCCTAGAATGTATGAGGCATTGGGTTCAATTCTCAGCACCACGTAGAAATCAATAAATAAAATAAAAGTCCATCAATATCTAAAAAATAGTTTTAAAAATAAAGGCATAAAAAAGATAGGAGGGATAATTTCTAGTATTCTATAACAGAGTAGGGGGCTGCAGTAAACAAATGCCTGTGTGTTTAAGAAAAACTAGTAGATAGAATTTTTTTTGCATTTTTAAATTTATTTATTCTAATTTGTTATATATGACAGCAGAAAGCATTTCAATTCATAGTATACACACAGAGCACAATTTTCATGTCTCACTTGTACACAAAGTAGAGTCAAACCATTCGTGTCTTCATACGTGTACTTGGGGTAATGATGTCCATCTCATTCCACCACCATTTTTCCTACTCCCACGACTCCTCGCTTCCCCTCACTCCCCTTGGCCCTCTCTAAAATTCCTACATTTCTCCCAGGCTCCCTCTGCTCATCATCATATCAGAGAAAACATTTGGCATTTGTGGTTTTTTTAGAATTGGCTTACTTCACTTAGCATAATGTTCTCCGACTCCATCCATTTACCATTGTGTGTGTGTATGTATATGTGTGTGTGTGTGTGTGTGTGTATATATCACAGTTTCTTTATCCATTCATCTACTGAAGGGCATCTAGATTGGTTCCACAATGTAGCTATTATGATTAGTGCTGCTATAAACATTGATGTGGCTTCATTACTAGAGTATGCTGTTTTCCAGTCCTTTGGATATAAACAAAGGAGTGGAATAGCTGGGTCAAATGATGGTTCCCTTCCAAGTTTTCCAAGGAATCTCCATTCTGCATTCTATGTTGGTTGCATCAGTTTGCAGTCCCACCAGCAATGTGTGAGTGTGCCTTTCTCCCCACATCGTTGCCAACAATTATTATTGTTTGCATTCTTAATAGCTGCCATTCTGACTGGAGTGAGATGAAATCTTAGAGTAGTTTGATTTGCATTCCTTTAATTGCTACAGATGTTAAACATTTTTTCATATATTTTTTGATTGTATATCATCTTCTGAGAACTATCTGTTCAGTTCCTTGGCCCCTTTATTGATTGGGTTATTTGTGCTTTTGGTGTTAAGGTTTTTGAGTTATTTATATACCCTAGAGATTAGTGCTCTATCTGATGTGTGTGTGGTAAAAATTTGCTCCCATTCTGTAAGCTCTCTGTTCACCTCACTTATTGCTTCTTTTGCTAAGAAGAAGCTTTTTAGTTTGATTTCATCACATTTATTGATTCTTGATTTATAGGAATCTTATTAAGGAAGTTGGTGCCTAATCCGAAATGATGAAGAATTGGGCCTACTTTTTCTTGTATTATGCACAGGGTCTCTGGTTTAATTCCTAGGTCCTTGATCCACTTTGAAGTAAGTTTTGTGCATGGTGAGAGATAGGGGTTTAATTTCATTTTGTTGCATATTGATTTTCAGTTTTCCTAGCACCATTGTTGATGAGACTATCCTTCTCCAATATATGTTTTTGGTGCCTTTGTCAAATATGAGGTAACTGTCATTATGTAGGTTTGTCTCTGTGTCCTCTATTCTGTACCACTGGTCTACAAGTTTATTTTAGTGACAATACCATGCCATTTTGTTACTATTGCTCTGTAGTATAGTTTAAGGTCTGGTATAGTGATGCCACCTGCTTTACTCTTCTTGCTAAGGATTGCTGTGGCTATTCTGGGTCTCTTATTTTTCCAGATGAATTTCATGACTGTTGCAGTAACTCACTCGCAGGTCAGCATGAGAAAGAAAGAAGAAGCAGAGGAAGCCAAGCAGCAGAAGAAAAAACGTCCTTTATTGTATATAGCAATCTTTTTATAGTATTGTGAACAAAGAAGGCAGCCTTCCAACAGCAATAAATCAGGTATTTTAGCTAATTAAACACAGCATACAGAAGTTTTACTTTCTAATTAGAAGTTACCCACTTCTCATGGCTAATCTACTCTCAGCTCAGAGCATGTTGAGCTCTGCTCTTTGTTAAGAACAGATAATAAAATTTTTCTTAGCACCCTCCTAGCCCACTTGGCAGAACATCCCTTTTGTGAGCAAGTCCTCCCAAGGACAGCAGACACCTCATTTTCAAGCATGTCCGATGTTACCTATCTAAACCTTGACAGAATATCCCGTTTGCAGGCAGACTCCATAAAGTAACAGTAATAGTTACACAGTCACATCTGATTCTTTACACATGACTGCTTTTTCTATTTCTATGAGGAATTTTATTGGGATTTTGATTGGAATTGCATTAAATCTGTATATTGCTTTTGTTAGTGTGGTCATTTTGTCAACATTAATTCTGCCTATCCAAGAACAAGGGAGATCTTAGCATCTTCTAAGGTCTTCTTTAATTTATTTCTTTAGCATTCTCTAAGTTTCATCATAGAGGTCTTTCACCTCTTTCATTAAGTTGATTCCCAACTATTGTTTTTGAGGCTATTGTAAATGGGGTAGTTTTCCTAGTTTCTCTTTCAGAGGATTTGTCACTGATGTACAGAAATGTTTTTGATTTATGGGTGTTGATTTTATATCCTGCTACTTTGCTGAATTCATTTGTTATTTTTTGGATCTTCTAGGTATGAAATCATATCATTGGCAAATACTGATAATTTGAGTACTTCTTTTCCTATCCAAATCACTCTAATTTCTTTCATCTGTCTGATTCCTCTGGCTAGAGTTTCAAGAACTATGTTAGATAGTAGTGGTGAAAGAGGGCATCACTATCCCATTCCAGTTAGAGGGAATGCTTTTGATTTTTCTCCATTTTGAATGATGTTGGCCTGGGTTTAGCATACATAGCTTTTACAATGTTGAGATATGTTCCTGTTATCCCTAGTTTTTCTAGTGATTTGAACATGAAGGGTGCTATATTTTGTCAAATGCTTTTTGTGTATCAATTGAGATGATCATATGATTCTTTAAGTCTATTAATATGATGATTTAAGTCTATTAATGTGACATTTATTGATTTCCGTATGTTGAACCAACTTTGCACCACTGGGATGAACCACACTTGATCATGGTGCACTATCTTTTTGATGTTTTTGTATTCAATTTGCCAGAATTTTATTGATAATTTTTGCATCAATGTTCATTAGAGATATTGGTCTGAAGTTTTCTTTCTTTGATGTATCTTTTTCTGGTTTTGGAATCAGGGTGATATTGGACTCATTGAATGAATTTGGAAGTGTCCCCTCTTTTTTATTTCATGAAATAATTTGAGGAGTATTGGTATTAGTTCTTCTTTGAAGGTCTTATAGAACTCAGCTGTGCATCCATCTGGTCCCGGGTTTTGTAGTTGTTGTTGTTGGTAGGCTTCTGATAGCATTTTCTATTTCATTGCTTGAAATTGATCTGTTTAACTTGTGTATATCAACCTGATTCAGTTTGGGCAAATCATATGACTCTAGAAATTTCTATTATATTGGAGTACAAATTTTCAAAATAATTTCTAATTATCTTCCATATTTCTGTAGTGTCCATTGTGATATTTCGTTTTTCATCATGGATGTTAGTAATCTGAGTTTTCACTCTCCTCTTCATTAGCATATCTAAGGGTTATCAATTTTAAGTTTTTTCAAAGAACCAATTATTTGTTTTGTCATTTTTTTCAATTGTTTCTTTTGTTTTCATTGATTTAGGCTCTGATTTTAATTATTTTCTGTCTTTGACTGCTTTTGGTGTTGATTTGTTCTTTTTTCTAGGGCTTTGAGGTGTAATGTTAGGTAATGTATTTGTTGGCTTTTTCTTCTTTTAAGGAATAAACTCCATGCAATGAACTTTCCTCATAGAACTGCATTCATAGTGTCCCTGCGATTTTGATATGTTGTATCAGTGTTTTCATTTACCTCTAAGAATTTTTTAATCTCCTCTTTGATGTCTTTTGCAACATATTGTTCATTCAATAGCATATTAGAGTAGCTTCTATTTTTTATTTTATCATTGATTTCTAATTCATTCCATTATGATCTGATAGAATGCAGGGTAGTATCTCTACTTTTTCTGTATTTGTTAAGAGTTGCTTTGTGGTATAATATATGGTCTATTTTAGAGAAGCATCCATGTGCTGCTGAGAAGACAGTGTATTCACTGGATGAAATATTCTATATATGTCTGTTAAGTCTAAGTTATTGATTGTATTATTGAGTTCTATAGTTTCTTTGTTTAGTTTTTGTTTGAAAGATCTATCCAGTGGTGAAAGAGGTGTGTTAATGTCACCCAAAATTATTGTGTTGTGGTCTATTTGGCTCTTGAACTTGAGAAGAATTTGTTTGATGAACATAGCTACTCCATTGTTTGGGGAATATATATTATAATTGTTACATCTTGTTGGTGTATGTATGTATGAAATGTCCTATTTTATCCCTTTTGATTAACTTTGGCTTAAAGTCTACTTTATGTGATATGAGGATGAAAATCTCTGCTTGCTTCTGTAGTCCATGTGTATGATATGTTTTTTCCCAACCATTCACCTTCAGTCTCTGGATGTCTTTTCCTATGAGATGAGTCTCTTGAAGGCAGCGTATTGTTGGGTCTTTTTTTAATCCAATCTGCCAGTCTATGTCTTTTGATTGGTGAGTTTAGGCCATTATCATTCAGGTTTACTATTGAGACATGATTTGTATTCCTGGTCATATTTGTTTATTTTTGGTATTTAACTTGACTTGATTTCTCCTTTGATAAGTATTTCCTTTAGTGTAGTTCCAATTCCTGGTCTCTAATTTAGTCTCTAAACTGTATCTCACTCACCCCCTCCCTTTCTACTTCCTGATCAGAAACCTCTCTCTGCAGAGGTCTTGTAGGCTGTGCTCTGGGGCCTGCACACCTGTTGCAGAGAGCTGTTTTATACTGAACAGTTCAGGACCCAGTTTTGCAACCAGGTCTTGTGAGCTAAAAATCAGCCACAAGCACTGTGCCAGGTCAGTGGCTGTCAGAGAGAGGGAGGAGTTGGGTGCCTTGATATTGCTTCTAAGCCTTAGCTGGTGTTCCAAGCTGAGATTTGTCCAAACTAAATATGAATGTGCCATGAATGTGTCCCAAGATGGAGGTGGCTGCTTGCAGGGATAGGGTGTCAGGTTGGGTGGGGCTGGGCAGTGGCATTGAGCCATGTATTTAGAGATGCAGCCCTGTGGCATGCAGTATTGTGGCTGGCAGCTATCTCCAGACCCAGTGCAGTGTCCTCAGGTGCAAGCCACTGAGTGTAGGGGACTATGGCAGTGGTTGCAGTACTCCAAGATGGAGGCAACCGGAGAAGCCCCATGTTGGTAGATAGGGTCCACATAGGAGGGGCAGCCAGAGTTCCTACACGTGGGCTTCAGCCAGGTGTCCTACACATGGGCTGTGGCTGAGATTCCTGTGGTGGGCAGTTAGGAGTCCTGTGCAGGTGCTAATGCTGGTGTTCCTACTCGGGCACCCAGAGGACTTGCGTGGACAAGTGGCTGGGAGTCCTGTGCTGACACTGAGGCCTAGAGACCTATGCAGCATGGTGGTAGTGATTCCTGAACAGGAGCAGCTGTCAGAGGTCCTCTAATCACTCACAAAGGAAGAGTATTCCCACTATTTGAATCCCAGGTCCAGGAGCAACACAGAATGCAGCTTCCCTCTAGCCTGCCATCTTAGATCCCAGCAGACAGAACTTTTAATACAAAGAAATGATAAATATTTGAGGTAAAAGAATATTTACCATTTTGATCACTACACATGGCACATATATTTATTGAAGTATTAAACCATATTCAATATAGTCAACTATTAAGGATAAATTAAAACTAAAAATTTTTTAAAATCTCTGCTGAGTCCACCAACACAAAAACATTACATTACTATTCCTTCCCATTTCCAACCCCCATCACCCACCTTAAAAGATCTCCTCCTACATTAGACTTCAAAATAGGAAATGAGACTAAGTATCCCATAGGTCTTTCCACCTCTGTTAAGGTACTCTGCTCCCTTGCAGCATTACATGAAAATGCCAGCTTTTTCTTATGCACAGATGATTTGCCTTATATTTGGAGATGATGATCATCTATATATGGTAAGCATAGTAATTACCACTATACGTCATGTGACAGTAACCTTAGCCTAGTTCTTAGGACTAATATCTAAGAATATTTTTGAACCCTGGCTGAATGATAGCAGAAATAGGTAAATTAGTTACAAGTCCAGAGTTTGTTTAATTAATTAATTCCTTTTAGTTATACGTGACAATAAATTTATTTTGACATAATTATAAAAGCATGGGGTATACTTCATTTAATTTAATTCCCAGTACTTTGTCTACCCCTCCCTTCCTTCCATCCCCTGTTCCCTTTCCTCTATTCTACTGCTCTTTCTGCTATTTACATACAGTGTTGTTGTTTTTTTAATTAGTGCCTTGCAGACGTGCATGTTGGTGACATCCACTGTGGTGTATTCTCATATGTACATAGGAAAGTTAGGTCAGATCCATTCCACTGTCTTTCCATATCCCATCCTTTCCCTTCATTCCACTTTGTCTACTCCACTGATTTTCTTCTGTTCTTTTTATTTTATCTGCCACCTTATATCCCCCATACATCAGAGAAAACATTTGACCTTTGACTTTTTGGTAAATGTACACAATGTGCCCTCCTCCCCCAGCAGTAAACATGTCTGAATGCATTGATTCTATAAGAATTGAAGATGTTGAAATCATGACAAGAAAGAAAGAAAGCCATTAGGAAAAACAGAATTGTCTATTCAAAATACTTAGAACTCAGGCATGGTTGTGCATGCCTGTAATCCCAATGGCTCTGGAGGCTGAAACAGGAGGATTACAAGTTCAAAGTCAGCCTCGGCAATTTAGCAGGTTACCAAGTAACTTAGTGAAGCCCTGTTTAAAAAAAAATGCTGGAGACGTGGCCCAGTGGTTAAGGGACACTGGGTTCAATCCTGGTACTCCAAACAGCACAAAACAAAACAAAAAACACTTAGAAAAATTCAGGCGAGTTGGCACACACCTGTAAATCCCAGTGACTCAGGAGTTTGAGGCAGGAGAATTGTAACTCCAAGGCCAGCTTCACTTCATGAGACCCTGTTTCAAAAAAAAAAAAAATTAAAAGGGTTGGGATGTGAATCAGTGGTAGAGTGCCCTCATGTTCAATCACTAGTAGAGCAAAACAAACCAAAACCAAACAAGACACAACGTATTAAGTTCCTTAATAAGTTTTGCTTCCACAGCAGGTCTTTCTGAAACACATTTTTCCCTAAGGATAAGTTAGGGCTGTCTATTCTCAAAGTTCCTGGTAGAGAAAGTAAAGTTCTGGCAGGCGGGATAAAAGGGCTGCACAAAAATTTCCTCCCAGCAAGACAAGATGTCTCCGCTGAAGCGAGAAATGCCCAAAGCCCAGCCCCAACAGAGGCTGCCTGACTCAGTGCGCATGCTCCCTGGTGTTTGTCAGTTACTGCACATGTGCATTGCTGTCTAGTTGAGCCTAGAGCGGTGCCAAGGCGGGTCGTTTCTTCCTTCTGTCAGCAGTCTTTATTCTTTCTTGCTGAAGGTGAGGAGGTAGGTTCTTATATCAGCCCTGTCCAAAGTCCAATTGGGTGGGAGTGTGAAGAGAAGGCAGCATACTTCCATCAGATCGGGCTCAGGTTTCCCTGGAAGAGATCTGGAGGTCATCATCCTTCTCACAGGTGGCGCCACCGACATGGGCATTTGTGATCCTGGAATGACTGGGAGAAGGGAGTAAGGCAGCCTGTGGTTGTCTATAGATGGGGTGAGTGGTGGTGGTGGTGGTGATGGAGTTATACGAATCCTGGAGGTGTCTGCCGGGCCCACATGATAGTGTCCTCCATCGAAACTCTGGCGGGGAGTAGGACAGGCAGTGAGGAAGGAGCCTGGAAATGTGGGAACAACGCGTGCTCATGACTACATCCCTGAGATGTGCTGAGTACTGGAGTGTGGCGTACCTAGAAATCTGTATCTCAGCATTTCATCTCTGCTATGGGTAGTACTAAAATGGCCCTAGAGAGCTTGGGAGGGAATTGAGGAGAATATGCATTCCAGAAAAAAAATGTTATTTTAGGGGCAAATGGACCTAGTTGCTGGGGGTGTGTTGTAAGTAGTAATCACTTGAATTTTAATTCTTCCGGAGTCTTTTCCTATGTGTCTTCATGGTAGGAAGTATGCTTATCTGACCAATCCTCATAAAAAATATACTATCTTTTGACACGTGCCTTAAAGCAATTTTTCTGCCTGTATGTACAAAATAAAGGCTCTGCAAGCACTAGGGAAGCATTCTGAATTACAATTACTCTGGGACTTATTTTGAAAGTTTTTTTTTTACATTATAAAAAAATTAGACCTTATCTAAGGTCTAATAGAAATAAGGTCCATGGAAATAGTCAGATATGCTATCCTCGTAAACACTTTTCAAATCACATTATTTAGCTTTCAGCGTGAAGTATGAGAGACAAAGAAGACCACTAATTAAATCTAGAGGAAGAAAAGATGAACAAGAATCTGCTCATCCTGCTGAACCTGCTGTTGTGAGTGCTTTCATATTTGGTATTTTCTGTAACAGAAGTTTACTATTAAGAAAATGTTGAGGGGCTGGGGTTGTGGCTCAGTGGTAGAGCACTTGCCTAGCATGGGTGAGGCACTGGGTTCCATCCTCAGCACCACATAAAAATAAATAAATGAAATAAAGGTTAAAAAGAATGCTTTAAAAAAAGAAAATGTTGTTGAATATTTCAGATATATTGATACTATTCTCCCATGATTATAAGGGGTGCCAGTTGGTCTTCTGAAGGAAGCATTGATTCAGGAGATTTCTTCTGCTCTAGCCTGAATGGATGCTCTTATATTCCCAGGAAAAAATGCCTGATGACTTCCTTTGATGTTTACTAACAATAGATTGCACACATTCATCCCAACATAGGTTAAAATCCCTTACAAAATCATTTCAACTAATTCCTGTGGGAGTGCCCTCACCATGGGAAGAGCAACTTTGTTAAAGATAAGTATATAGAACCATGTTTTTAAAAAGCATTTAGCCTTTATTTAGGCTACTTACATCAATGTATTATGCATAAGTTGGTATTTGTATTGTCAACCAAACTTTTTGTTTATACCCACAGTTTCTGACAGGCCAAGCAGTCTGGTAAAGAACCATCTCAACAAGACGTGCAACCAAGTGAAAGACTGAATATTACACCTGTTCAGGAAATAGAAAGTGAAGGGCAACCTGAGGATCAAGGTGATGGGATGGGCAAGAAAAATGTGTGGGGGGGGTAATGTGTGTGTAGTGAATTGTGACATCATCAATGACAGAAGGAAGGAAAACACTGGAAAAAAATTTCAAACATTTCCTGAACATTGGTTGGAATGGAGTTTTGCTTAGCCGTAAAGAAAAATGTATGTGTGGGGCTGGGGTTGTAGCTCAATGGTACAATGCTTGCCTCACATGTGTGAGGCACTGGGTTAGATTCTCATCATCACATATAAATAAATGAATAAAATAAAGGTCCATCAACAATTAAATTTTTTTTAATGAACTCCCATTTTTACCCCGTATACAGATTGCAGAATCACATCAGTTACACATCCATTGATTTACATATTGCCATACTAGTGTCTGTTGTGTTCTGCTGCCTTTCCTATCCTCTACTATCCCCCCTCCCCTCCCCTCCCCTCCCTTCTTCTCTCTCT